>NC_081555.1:153611300-153723800 GCF_963082655.1 Stomoxys calcitrans | reverse complement strand
ATCAATTTCTTAAGTAAACACATAATGTTGATTACATTTATCAAAAAGATTTTCTCTGGTGACGGAAATATGTTGTTGGTTGATTCTGTGTGTGTGTGAGTTTGAGGGGTTGGATGATTTTCATTTGGTCGTGGGGTAGAAGTGTGTGTGTGTGAAAGGGGCCTGTCGACAATGCTTAAAGGTTAAAATCATTTTGTTGGCAAAAAAATATGATCAGATATATGCGAATATTTTAATAATTCTGAGGCAAAACCTTTTTAAAAGAAATGTTGAAGCTTGATTTTCCCACAGGAAATGATAAAGTTTACTAAAATGAGTGGAACGAAAGTTTTTGTTTGCTGCCTCTTGTTTGTAAAGAAATTTTTCATTTAAAAATTTATAACAAATAAGATGTGGTAAGCGGTTTAAAATCTCTTTAAAAGCCTTTTCCTTGATGATATTCTTTGAATCAAAGGGGGGAAAATGTTTTTTTTTAATAACAGATATTAAAGGTGTAGTGACACTTTAATGAAGAAAATAGATAAAAAATAATTAGAAAATAAAATAAAAAAAAAAATTTCATGTTATAATAACATATATTAAAGGTGTAATGAAGAAAATAGATAAAAAAATTAAGAAAAAAAGAAAAAAAAATGTTTTCTGTTATAATAACAAATATTAAAGGTGTAGTGACACTTTAATGAAGAAAATAGATAAAAAATAATTAGAAAATAAAATAAAAAAAAAAATTTCATGTTATAATAACATATATTAAAGGTGTAATGAAGAAAATAGATAAAAAAATTAAGAAAAAAAGAAAAAAAAAATGTTTTCTGTTATAATAACAAATATTAAAGGTGTAGTGACACTTTCATGAAGAAAATAGATAAAAAAATGGAAGAAAATAAAATAAAAAAAGGGTTTTTTGTTATAATCACAGATATTTAAGGTGTAGTGACACTTTAATGAAGAAAATAAATAAAAAAAATGACGAAAATAAAATAAAAAAACTGTTTTCTATTATAATAACAAATATTAAAGGTGAAGTGACACTTTAATGAAGAAAATAGTTGAAAAAAAAATAAAATTAAAATATTTGCAAATTTTTTATTTATAAAAATGAAAGAAATCCAACATAAAAAAACTAAAATTATATAAAAATCAACATTAAAAAAATTAAAAAAAACAAAAAATAAAATGGAATCGAATCGAATGGAATAAAAACTGAAGTAAAATGAAGTAAAAAAAGGAATTAATTAAAAACAAATAAAAGGCATTAACCCACCACCTCGGGTATATATGTTAACCCCTTTTCTTCACAAACCGATGAAAATTGGATAACTTATGCACCCAAATTCGGCACGGACATTGAGTGGTCTTATAAATATAAGTTACTGTTGAATTTTGTATTTCAAATTTCAACAAAATCGGGTAATAAATAAAGCTTTTATGAGCTTAAGACCCTTAAGCGGCATATCGGTCTATATGACAGCTATATCTAAATATAGTTCGATCTGAACCATACTTATATCAGATGTCGGGAGGCTTAAAATAACCGACTGTTTCAAATTTCGGCGAAATTGGATAAATTGGAAAATAAAGCTTTTATGGGCTTCAGAACTTTAATCGGGAGATCGGTTAATAGGGCAGCTATATCCTAATATAGTCCGATTTGAAACATATTTGGGTCAGATATTGGTAGGCCCAAAATTACTCACTGTTTCAAATTTCAGCGAAATTGGATAAAAAATAAAGCTTTTATGGGCTTCAGAACCTTTATCGGGAGATCGGTCTATATGGCAGCTATATCTAAATATAGTTGGGTATGAACCAGACTTAGATCAGATGTCGACGCTAAAAATAATCCAGTGTTTCAAATTTCAGCGAAATTGGGCAATAAATGAAGCTTTTATGGGCTTCAGACCCTTTATCGGCAAATCGGTCTATATGGCAGCTATATATATAGTCCGATATGAACCAGACTTATGTCAGATGTCGGGAGGCTTAAGATAACCCACTGTTTTGTATTTCAACGAAATTGGGCAATAAATAAAGCTTTTATGGGCTTCAGACCCTTTATCGGGAGATCGGTCTATAATGCAGCATATCTAAATATGGACCTATCTAATCTATATTTAGATCAGATGTCGGGAGGCTTAAAATAATCCTCTGTTTCAAATTTCAGTGAAATCGGATAAAAAATAAAGCTTTTATGGGCTTCAGATCCTTTATCGGGAGATCGTTCAATAGGGCAGCTATATCTAAATATAGTCCGATCTGAACCATACTTATGCCAGATGTCGGGAGGCATATAATAACCCACTGTTTAAAATTTCAGCGAAATTGGGCAATAAATAAAGCTTTTATTGTCTTCAGACCCTTTATCGGCAGATCGGTCTATATGACAGCTATATCTAAATATAGTCCGATATGAACCACACATAGGTCAGATATCGGGAGACCTAAAACTACCCTCTGTTTTAAATTTCAGCGAAATCGGTTAAAAAATAAAGCTTTTATGGGCTTCAGATCCTTTATCGGGAGATCGGCCTATATGGCAGCTATATCTAAATATTGTCCGATCTGAACCATATTTGGGTCAGATGTCGGGAGGGCTAAAACTACTCACTGTTCAAAATTTCAACAAAATCGGATGAAAAATAAAGTTTCTGGGCATTAGACCCTTTATCGAAAAATCGGTCTATATAGCAGCTATATAGAAATATGGTCCCATTTGTCCCGTTCAAGAACTTAACCAGAGTGCCTCAAAAAACCTATCTGTGCAAAATTTCAGTTAAATATCTCAATTTTTGAAGCCTGTAGAGTGATTACAACAGACGGACGGACAGCACCACGGACATCGTTAAATCGTCTTAGAATTCTACGACGATCCGAAATATATATACTTTGTGGGGTCGGAAATGGATATTTCGATGTGTTGCAAACGGAATGACTAAATGAATATACCCCCTAACCTACGGTGGTGGGTAAAAAAACAAGCAATAAAGCTCTCTAAGAACATATCTTTCCTTTTAATTAACACTATGAAAAGCTTGGTAAAAGCAAAAAAATGTCTAATTGCTTTTACATGGTAGACAAAGCTTTAAAAAAAAACAACAAAGCTTTTAAAAATTATCTATATTTTAAATTATAATTGGATCTCCTAACATTCTAGTTAAACAAAATGATTTGAAATGCTTTTAGAATATATATAAAAAGCTTTTCCAAAAAGCTTTTACGAAATATGTAAAAATTTTCCATCACTCTTCACAAACTATTAAAAGTTTGACAAAAGCTAAAACAGTTGTAAAAGCTTCTTTAGTATCTTTAGAGCTTTTTCAATACCTTACTATTCATTATGTGTAAAAAGCTTTTCAAAATTAATGCGAAACTCCAAAAAGCTTTTCAAAACGAAATATCTCCAAATTTTCTATCCGTTTTGGACAAACACTACAAACAAAAATGCAAATTTGCCCATGAACATTCCATTAAGGAACAGGGGCAAACTTCTCACATATCAATGAGTGCTGCCCGATTCAAGTTTAAGCTCAATGACCTCCTATTTATAGCCGAGTTCGGACGGCATGCCGCAGTGCGACACCTCTTCTGAGGAGAAGTTTTTACATGGCATAGTACCTAACGAATGTGGCCAGCATTAGGAGGGGATAACCACCGCTGAAAATTTTATGATGGTCTTGCCAGGATTTGAACCCAGGCGTTTAGCGTCATAGGCAGACATGCTAGCCTCTGCGCTACGGTGGCCTCTCAGTGGAAAACACTACAAACAGCTGGGTAAAATCTCAAAAGCTTTTTCGAAAAACACTTTAAACTTGAATTATCATAGAAAAGCTCATCTGAGTCTTTTGAAATAAGCTTTTACAAAGTAAAGTGTTCAAGTTTAATACAGGGATTATATAACATCAGTCCTGTTTTAAACTTTGTGAGTGGTTTGAAAAGCCCAAAGCTTTGTAGATCCCCTAAAATACTATTCCTGAAAGCTTTGTTAAACTTTAACATTTTTTTTTTGTAGATTTATAAGAAGAAATCATATTTGAAAGTATTTATTTGCTAAAATTTCAATTCCCTTTGAAAGCTTTCAAGAGCAAATATCAAAAATACCAGCAGATGCTAGTATAGTTAGAAGAAACTGAACAATTATATGTAAATAAAGTTTTTTAGGATTAAAAGCTACCAGCAGCAACAAATTTTCTCTCAAATAAAAAGCTTTTGTAAAGCTTTATTTTTGGAAATCATTTCCTTTAATAATAAGTGAAAAGCTTTTTTTTAGCAATCTATAGTTTTTAACGTTATTATATAACAACGTCATAGATGCCCATAACAAGATCTTCAACATTTCTATATAACAAAATTTTGGGAAAGCTTTTAAAACTTACAAAATTAGGTTCTCTCAAAAACAAGCTTTTTTGGAGAGATTTCAATTATTTCAATAAAACTTTTACGAAAAGCTTTTAAACTTTTCGAAAAATAATTTCTTTTGTAAGGTTTTTATTACATTACAAAAAAAGCTTTCAAAATTAGGTTCTCTCAAAAACAAGCTTTTTTGGAGAGATTTCAATTCTTTCAAAAAAAACTTTTCCGAAAAGCGTTTTGGGTTTTGTAAGGTTTTTATTACATTACAAAAAAATCTTTCAAAATTAGGTTCTTTCAAAAACAAGCTTTTTTGGAGAGATTTCAATTCTTTCAAAAAAACTTTTCCGAAAAGCTTTTAAACCTATTCAAAAATAGGTTCTTTTGTAAGGTTTTTATAACATTACAAAAAAAGCTTTCAGAATCGAGTTCTCTCAAAAACAAACTTTTTTGGAGAGATTTCAATTTTTACGAATAGATTTTAAACTTTTCAAAAAATAAGTTCTTTTGTAAGGTTTTTATTACATTACAAAAAAAAAAAAACCTTTCAAAATTAGGTTCTCTCAAAAACAAACCTTTTTGGATAGAGATTTCAATTCTTTCAAAAAGCTTTTCCAAAAGCTTTTAAACCTTGGAAAAATAAGTAAGCTTTCAGAATTGAGTTCTCTCAAAAACAAGCTTTTTTGGAGATATTTCAATTCTTTCAAAAAAAACTTTTCCTAAAAGCTTTTAAACCTTTCGACAAATAAGTTCTAAGGTTTTTATAACATTACAAAAAAAGCTTTCAAAATTGGGTTCTCTCAAAAACAAGCTTTTTGGAGAGATTTCAATTCTTTCAAAAAACTTTTCCGAGAAGCTTTTAAACCATTTAAAAAATAAGTTCTTTTGTAAGGTTTTTATAACATTTCAAAAAAAGCTTTCAGAATTGAGTTCTCTCAAAAACAAGCTTTTTTGGAGAGATTTCAATTCTTTAAAAAAAACTTTTCCGAAAAGTAAAAAAGCTTTCAAAATTAGGTTCTCAAAAACAAGCTTTTTTGGAGAGATTTCAATTCTTTCAAAAAAAAAAAACTTTTCCGAAAAGCTTTTAAACCTTTCGAAAAAGTTCTTTTGTAAGGTTTTTATTACATTGCAAAAGAAGCTTTCAAAACTAGGTTCTCTAAAAAACAAGCTTTTTTGGAGAGAGATTTAAATTCTTTCAAAAAAGCTTTTACGAAAGCTTTTAAACCTTGGAAAAATAAGTTATTTTGTAAGGTTTTCATTATAAAAAAGTTAAGAAAAAAGCTTTCTTAACTTTTTTTGTTATAAAAAAGCTTTCTTAACATTTTTTGTTATAAAAAAGCTTTTTTAATTTTTTTTTTTTATAAAAAAAGCTTTCTTAATTTTTTTTATTATTAAAAAGCTTTCTTTATTTTTTTTTTATTATAAAAAAGCTTTCTTTATTTTTGTTATAAAAAAAAGCTTTCTTAAATTTTTTCTGTTATATAAAAAAAAGCTTTCTTGTACGTTTTTGTTTTTGTTGTTTTAACCATACATTCAACAGCCCCTTTTTCACTTCTTCCCCATAACTTGAGCATTTACAACATGAGCACAGGTTTTCTATTATTTTTTGTTTCTTGGTTTTTTTTTTTCATTACTATAATACTTTTCTTATGGAGGGGGAAGCGGAAATTAAACGTCAGTTATTTTCACTTTGAGCAAAATTTAACTACGAGTAAACAATTAAAAAAAAATTTGAACTATGGCGTTTGCATTTTTTTCGGAAGTTTATTTCTAAAAAAAAATCTCTTGGATTTTAGCTGGACTTGGGGGCATGATATGTTGACCAAAATCGCAATAATAAAGGCATATCATCTTGACTATGGTTTTGTGAGGTTGTTTTGGGTGTTGTTGTTGTAGTTGTTGTTGCCGCTGTTCTAGAGGACAGGCTATCAAGGCGCCAACCTACAGGGAACCACCAAAAAGGTTCATACGAATTATCTTCAATAACATCATCTTCTTGATCCTCATCTGAATCTTGGGGGGTGATAGATGAAGAAGATGATGCTGTTGAAGATGTGATTTCCTCTTGTTCTGTTGTTGTTGAAATATCTTCAGTTGTTGTTGTTGTTGTCGTTCCCTTGCTTAGATTACTTTCTATGGTATTTAGCCCATTTATTCTGATTATTTTACTATTTCTATGACTACGATTGCTGGCTATCAGCTTAGGTGTGATGTTAGTAGATGTGATAGCAGCAGCAGGTGATGTTGATGACTCCACTATACTAGAACTCTCTGAAGATGTTGAAATTTCTTCTTGCTCAGTACCTGTGGAAGATGTTGTTGTGCTGCTTGTTTGTAACAGTGGCATAATTTTTGACCATATTTGTGTAGTTTCCAATTTGAATTTCATGGAACCTGACGAACTTTCACTAGGTAAAGTTAAAGGTGCTGCTGAAGTACTGACAGTAGCTTCATTAACATCACCGCTTGAGGATGATGATGTTGTTCGCATTGTTGAGACTTGCCCTGGACGCTGGCGATTGCCCTTCACCAGTTCATTAATTAAACGCA
This sequence comes from Stomoxys calcitrans, assembly GCF_963082655.1. Lineage (NCBI taxonomy): Eukaryota > Metazoa > Arthropoda > Insecta > Diptera > Muscidae > Stomoxys > Stomoxys calcitrans. The sequence continues at coordinate 153,716,903 of NC_081555.1, read as the reverse complement.
ATTCCTCAGCCAGATCAATTTCACTTGTTGTCGCTGCCTTTGCTGTATCCGCCTTGGCCATTGCGGTCTTGGGAGTTGTAGTAGAGCTTTGCTCTTGCAGCTTACTGCTGTCACTCGCTAAAGTTGTGGCTGAAGCTGCAGCACTTTCAAGATCTTGTTGGGCTATGTGCTGATAGTAAAACCGGTCATTATTGTCAATATGGTTGTTGTGATTGTTATTGTTGGCAACAACATCACCATGACCAGCATTGTTACTGTCATCATTATTATGTTGGACTGTAAGTAACGGTGTCACTGTTTCTTGGCTTATTAATTCATCCATGGTTGACGATGGTGTGGTACTGGTTGTTGTTGTTTTACTGGCAACAACTTCTGCTTTTGTTTCCATGGTCTTGGGAGTGGTGGCCGCTGTGTTAATCTGTAATGTTGACGACGACGGCGGCGGCACCTCGACCGGTTCTACTTTCGATTTCTTGGGCTCCATTGTATTTTGATCTTTCTGGCCTTTACGCATGCGCTGTAATTCTTCAAAATCCTGCTCGGCCAGATTTTGAGGCAACAATAATTCTTGCCCATCATTAATGCTGCTGCTAGGTGTTGTAGATGAAGTAGGAGCAGGAGATGAAGATGTAGCCGTTGTCGTTATTGGCGAAGCTTCCAATAATTCCTCCAACGATGGTGTAGTTGGTGTGGTAATAAAGCCTTCATCATCATCATCATCACCATTGCCATTGTTGTTGTTCACAATAACAGTTGTATCATCCAATTGTATGATCGGTGTGGGCATTGTTGTGGTTTCCCCAGACTCAAGTTCATCCTCCTCTGCAACGGTTGAAGGTGTCAAGGTTGTCAATTCATCCTTGTCACCTTGATCGGCTTCATCTGCATCTGCATTACTCTGCAAATACAATGAATTCATTGTCACACTTCGTATATGTTCGACCTTCTCTTTGTGCTCTTCACTCTCAGGGTCATCCATTGGAGGGGCCATTACAGTGGTCATTTCTACCATATCCTCCACGTGCAAAGCTAATCGTTCCATAACATTGAAATCATCATCATCATCTTTGGCCGGAGTCAAACTTTCCTCTGGCATAGTGGTGGCCACTGTGGTATGATTCAGCATGGGCATTAAGGACTCAGTTTGCAATAGACTCTCCAAATCGTCCCTTGTTTGCTGTGTGCTCAGGGTTGAGTCCTTCTCCGTACCCTCCTCCATGTCCATGAGAGTGGTGACCAAATGTAAGGCAGCATCTTCATTGAATAATGATATGCGATTTTTATGCTGCTGACCATTATGATTGGGAGAGGCTGGTAGAGATATGGCCTCTAGGTTATCCAAACTGAAATCACCCGTGGAATCGCTTAAACCATTTATGCTATGCGATTTGGAGACATTGGAGGCCTCTGTTATCAAATCTTTATTCTGGGTAATACCTACACTTCCATTGAGAGTTTTAGAGGGAGCCATTACCACTGCCTCATTCGATATCGCAGAATAGTCCTCCAAGGGATAATCATCCGTGGGGAATTTGCTTTGAAATATATTAAATTTCAAAGGCTCATCTTTGCTGGGTGGCTGCAAAGACAGCACTGCATCTGTATTTGACTTTTCCGAATCACTCAAATACATGGATGACAAAATATCCAAATCGCTACCTGTCCCCGTACCTGCTGCCGTCTCATCTTCATAGTCGTAATCTATGTCCCCTGGCGTCTCACCCAACACCAAACCCAAGACATTGGGATCAATCAACACCGCATTCGAACCTATGGCCGTGGGTATACATTTCATATCCACCTGCTGATGACCTTCGGGACATTCCACTCTTAGCGGTAGAGTGAATATTGATTTTGGTGTTACCTTACGTGACTTCATCAGCTGTTTTTGTTCAGGTGGCAACATTAGCCATGCTTGCCACGCCAAATTCTCGGCAGTATTTTCAATGGGTTTCGATGTGACCGGCAGTGCTGCAGTCATTGTCATCGTCGTCCTCAAGGGCATGACAAGTGTCAACAGCACTTGCAGTGTGAGCAGTAGCTGCGTCATGCAGTTGACTATGTTTGTGGTGGGTGTGAAATTCATGGCTGCCGTAATGGTCTTCGCTTATGCCTTGCAAAGCCCCTTCACTAGCACTGGTTTGCTTCAGATTACAGTGCTTATTGAAAAAACAAAATTGTTGTTGTTTATTTTATTGTTGTTGTTGTTGTTGCTTGCGTTTATGTTTTAAGCAGTGATACGTTAAAATATGCTAAAGATTTCGTGTATTTGGGAAGGCATTTAAAGGCTTTCGCTATGATTTACGCAGTTATGCGAAAATTTATGTTTTTCGTTGGAATTTATTTTTTTCTGTTTTATCGCATGAAACATTACGCTGTGTGCCTTTCGGGGAAAACTGGAAAGAGAAAATTAAAAAAAAAGAATGTTAATTATTATAGAGAAATAATTTGTCATTTAAGGAAAAAATTTTGAAATGAATAATTAAATTTTTTAAATAATTTTATTTGTTTAAAATAATAAAACAGAGATATCTTATCTTCTTGCCCAAAAAGTAATTGCGGATTTTTTAAAAGAAAGTAAATGCATTTTTAATAAAGCTTAGAATGAACTTTAATCAAATATACAATTTTCCATTTTTTTTTCTAAAGCAAGCTAAAAGTAACAGCTGATAACTGGCAGTCACAAGCTGTGAAAAAATTTGTCAACGCCGACTATATGAAAAATCCGCAATTACTTTTTGGGCAACCCAATATATAAAATTGAATTTGTGTTTGTTTGTTTGTCAGTTTGTAGTTTGTTCCGTATAGACTCAAAAACGGCTAAACCGATTACCTGGAAATTTTCACAGACTGTGTAGGTTGGTCTGGAAAGAAACATAGGCTATATAAGTTTTCGGTATCGGGAGGGGGGCGGACCCTCCCCCTTACCCCAAAAGTACCACCCAAAAATAAAAGTGGACCGATCGGGACAAAATGGTATTCAAATAAATGGTATTCAAATTTCATATTAAAAATTGGGTCCAAGTAACTGGGGGGGCCGCCCCAACCCCAAAACCCCCTAAAATCTGTTTTTTGGACGATCATGGCAATATGGGACTCAAATGAAAGATATTCGGAAGTAGATTGCAAATTTGGTCAGGAAGGAGAAATAACCTTTATAATTTGTTGATATTGGAAGGGGGCGGACGCTCCCCCGTTATCCAAAAACACTATCCAAAATCAAAAGTGGACCGATCGGGACAATATGGGTATCTAATGAAAGGTATTGGGAAATAGAAAACGAATATGGTATTAAAATATGAGTCCAAGTAGCCGTTGGGTCGCCCAACCTCAAAATTCCCCCCAACAAATATATTGGACGTTCATGTCAATATGGGCCTCAAATGAAAGGTATTTGGGAGTAGATAACGAATCTGGCATACAAAATCAGATCGAAATATTGTGGGTTACCCTTCCCCCCAAAAACGCTTTAAATCGACACATGACCCATCAAGACTCGGTTTCTTTGTTTGTTCCCTAGAATCAGCTGAACAGATTTTCTTAACATGTTCACAGATTGTATAAGTTTTTCTGGAAGGAAACATAGGCTTTATAATTTTTATATATCGGATGGAAGCGGTCTCTCCCCCTTACACCAACAATGCCATCTAAATCAAAAGTGGACTGATAGGCTTAATATGGGTATCAATTGAAAGGTATTGGAGACTAGAAAACTCATATTGTATTTAAATTTGGATCCAAGTACCCAGCGGGTCTCCCCAACCCAAAAACTCCTTTAAACACATATATTCGACGTTTATGTCAATATGGGACTCAAATGAAAAGTATTAGGCAGTAGATTACAGATATAGCATAAAACTTTTGGTCCAAGTAATGGGACCTACCCCTCAATGGGTATATTAGCCGACCATGTCTATATGGGACTCAAATGAAAGCTATTTGAGATAAGATTACGAATATGACATTAAATTACCTTAAATACCTTTCCACTACATAAAAAAAGCTATTTGATGTGGAAATTCATTGATTTTCGGGAAATTGATAATCATTTTCAAAAACATGTAAAAGCGTGCTAAGTTCGGCCAGATGGAGGAAGTCACCACCATGGATTCTGCTAAAAATTTATACAAAACAAATTTTGTTGTAGGCCACAATTTTATTTTACAAACCGAACTTCTGTCAAACCAACAAAAATTAAAGCTTCTAGGGACGGAACAAGGATGACCAAGCGACCGGGTTTGAAGTTGTTGGAAGTCATAACAGAACACTTTTTGAAAAATTTCTGCCAATTCGGACAAAAATTGCGGCCTGTAGGGCTTAATAAATCAAATCGGGAGATCGTTTTATATGGGAGCTATATAAGGTTATAGACCCATTTGGTTCGTACTAAGCAGAATTGTTGAAAGTCAGAACAGAACATCACATGCAAAATTTCAGCCATTTCGGACAAAAATTGCGGCTTGCAAGGGCTCAAGAAGTCAAATCGGGAGATCGGTTTTTATGTGGCAGCAATATTAGGTTATAAACCGATTTGAGCCGTACTTGGCACATTTGTTGAAAGTCATAACAAAACACTAAATGTAAAATTTCAGCCAAATCAGACAAAAATTATGGCTTGTAAGGGCTCAAGAATTCAAATCGGGAGATCGGTTTATATGGGAGCTATATCAGGTTACACACCGATTTGGACCGTACTTAACGCAGTTGTTGGAAGTCATTACAGAGCACTATCTGCAAAATTTGGACCAAATCGGACAAAAAATACTGCTTCCAGGGACTCAAGAAGTCAAATCGAAAGATCGGTTTATATGGGAGCTATATCAGGTTATAAACCGATTCGTACCGAACTTTAGACAGTTGTTGGAAGTCATAACAGAACACTATACGCAAAATTTCAGCTAAATCAGACAAAAATTACGGCTTTCAGGGGCTTCGGAAGTCAATTCGGGAGATCGGTTTATATGGGAGCTATAGCCTAAAATCGAAGGGCCTAACACAACTCACTGCCCCAAATTTTGGCAAAATCGGACAATGAATGCGCCTTTTATGGGCCCAAAGCCTTAAGTCCAAAGATCGGTCTATATGACAGCTATATCCAAATCTGAACCGATCTGGGTCAAATTGAAGAAGAATCTCGAAGGGCCCGACACAACTCACTGTTCCAAATTTTGGCAACATCGGACATTAACTCCGCTTTTTTTTTCGGTCCCAAAACCTTAAATCAAGAAATCAGTGTACATGGCAGCTATATCCAAATCTGGACCGATCTGGGCCAAATTGACGAAGGATGTTGCAGGGCTTAACGCAATTCACTGTCCCAAATTTCATAAAAAATCGGATAATAAATGTGGCTTTTATGAGCCTAAGACCCTAAATCGGAGGTCGGTCTATATGGCAGCTATATCCAAATCTGGACCGATCTGAGTTAAATTGACGAAAAATGTCGAAGGTCCTAACAAAACTCACTGACCCAAATTTCAGCAACATCGGACAATAAATGCGCCTTTTATGGGCTCAAGACCTTAAATCGAGAAATCAGTGTACATGGCAGCTATATACAAATCTGGAGCGATCTGAGCCAAATTGACGGAGGATGTCGAAGGGCCCAACATAACTTACTGACCCAAATTTTGGCGACATCGGACAATAAATGCGCCTTTTATGGGCCTTAGACCCTTAATCGGAGGATCGGTCTATACGGCAGCTATATCCAAATCTGGACCGATCTGGACCAAATTGAAGAAGGATGTCGAAGGGCCTAAGACAACTCACTGTCCCAAATTTCAGCAAAATGGGATAATAAATGCGGCTTTTTTGGGCCGAAGGCCCTAAATCGGCGAATAGGTCTAAATGGAGGCTATATCACGATATAGTCCGATATAGCCCATCTTTGAGCTTAACCTGCTTATGGACAAAAAAAGAAGCTGTGCAAAGTTTTAGCTCAATATCTCTATTTTTGAAGACTGTAGCGTGATTTCAACATACAGACGGACGGACATGTCTAGATCGTCTTGGATTTTTACGCTGATCAAGAATATATATACTTTGTAGGATCGGAAATGGATATTTCGATGTGTGGCAAACGGAATGACAAAATGAATATACCCCTATCCTTCAGTGGTGGGTATAAAAAACTTTCTATGCTAATTAAAGTCCAAAAGTCCATTATGTTATTTTTCATATAAAATATTTTTTCAAGCACCCAGAATGTCAATCTGTATCTATTGGGTTGCCCAAAAAGTAATTGCGGATTTTTCATATAGTCGGCGTTGACAAATTTTTTCACAGCTTGTGACTCTGTAATTGCATTCTTTCTTCTGTCAGTTATCAGCTGTTACTTTTAGCTTGCTTTAGAAAAAAAGTGTAAAAAAAGTATATTTGATTAAAGTTCATTCCGTTTTATTAAAAATGCATTTACTTTCTTTAAAAAATCCCCAATTACTTTTTGGACAACCAATACATACCATTTGAATCTCCTGAATCTAATGAGCTGCTCTCAATCAAAACACCAACCAACAGCTGGTCAATGTCAAAACATCATAGATAAATAACGCCCCAAATCGCTTTCCACCAATTAAACCATCCAACAATTCATTAAACCTACACCTCCCCCATTGGGCCTTGATTGCGCACTCCCTGAAAATCAAAATTAAATTAAAAACCAACAAAGTTGTCAATTTCCTGCCACTTCAAAAGATGTGCACAAGAAAGTCAAAGCAACAACGATATGCCCCATACATCAAATGAATACTTAGAAAAACAAAAAAAAATTCTTTGCGCTCTTTGCCACAAAGTTTGCTGGGAAATTTTTGAAATTTTTCAAAGGGAATTTTTGTGGACAGGTTGCTGCAGCAGCCTCAGAAGCACATCAAAATGTCAAAAACCGTTAGCAAGACTGCCATTAACCTTATCACTCACTTAGAGCGAACAGACTCTTTGGAAAAGCCCCCACAGCCCTGCTCTTCTTGCAGACAAAAAAGGGAGGCCCCTGAAAAAATTAAATATAAAGAATATTTATTATTCCAATAAACACTTAACATTTTCTTCATTCGTCTGAGTATCATAAAATAATTCAACAAGCCAAGACAACAACAACAAAAAAGCAACATCCGACGAAAGAGAGGACAATAAAAAAAACAAAACTCTTAAAAAAATGAAACAATTTTCTTTGGTATGTTGAAAATTACAGCCCCGGCAACAACAAGCATAACTGCAGCAGAAGTTCTAACATTCTTAGAATTTACAAGATTTTTGTTTGTTTTCTCCCACCGCCTGCATTCATTTGAAGGTAAGTGGGCCGGAATGGTGATAACGCTTGTCTAGCTGGGAAAATTAAGAAAATCATCTCGCTCGCACGAAGCGCTCAAATCGTGCAGTACACAAAAACCAGTAGGCCGATGATACTTAACCTTGCAAGACAAAGTGCTAGCAACACACATTAAGCTGCCGTATAAACATTTATCAAGGAATGGGGGGGGGGGGGGGGGGGGAAATAAAAATTCATCACATCATAAACAGAGATGATGAGGGAAATAAATGTGATGTGAAATGGAGAAAGAGGGATGCCAGGAAATGCAAAGACTTTGACTTCAGAGGGATAAAAAATTGATTAAGAATTTCATTTCAATAATAAATTTAGCAAAATTTCATACCTAAGGGAAATTGGTTTTTGTTTTATACCCTCCACCATATGATGGGGGTATACTAATTTCGTCATTATGATTGTAACACCTCGAAATATGCGTCTGAGACTAAACTCCATATATTCTTGATCGTCATGCCCTTTAAAGTCGATCTAGCCATGTCCGTCCGTCTGTCTGGCCGTCCATCCGTCCGTCCGCCCGTCTGTCGAAAGCACGCTAACTTTCGAAGGAGTAAAGCTAGGTGGTTGAAATTTTGCACAAATACATCTTATTAGTGTAGGTCGGTTAGTATTGTAAATGGACCAAATCGGTCCATGTTTTGATATAGCTGCCATATAAACCGCTCTTGGGTCTTGACTTCTTGAGCCTCTAGAGGGCGCAATTCTTATCTGATTTAGATGAACTTTTGCACGCGGTGTTTTGGTATCACTTCCAACAAATCGGTTCATAACCTGATATAGCTGCAATATAAAACGATCTTGAGCTTCTAGAGCGCGCAACTCTTATCCGATTTTGCTGAAATTTCGTACATATCGTTGAGGATTAACTTCCAATCACTGTACCAAGTATGGTCTAAATCAGTCCATAACCTGATATTGCTGCTGTATAAACCAATCTCCCAGTTTGACACTCTGAGCCACTAGAGGGCGCAAGTTTTACTCGATTTGCCTGAAATATTGGAGGTGGTATTTTTCTATGACTTCCAACAGCTATGACAAGGTCCATATGGGGCAATAACTCGATGTAGTTCATATGTATATTGAAAAAGGCTTCAAAAAACTTGACAAATGCGATCCATGGTGGAGGGTACAAAAGATTCATCCTAGCCGAACTTAGCACGCTTGTTCTGGTTTCTATATAAAAAGGTTCTGTTAACATTTTATTTCTCTAGGTAGTTTTGCTAAAATTTCCGTTGTAGGAAAATTTTGCCAAGGTTTAATTTTAAAAGGAAACTTTTTCAAAATTTCATTTCCCTGTAAAAAACAAATAACCAAAATAAAACAAACAAGTAAAAGCTAAGTTCGGCCGGGCCGAATCTTACATACCCTCCACCATGGATCGCATTTGCCGATTTCTTCTCGCGGCATCTCTTCTTATGCAAAAGAGGATATAAGAAAAGATTTGCTCTGCTATTATTATATTATTACATGTTGGAGACCTGTTAAAATGTCAGCCAATTCGAATAAGAATTGCGCCCTTTGGGGGCTCAAGAAGTAAAATAGAGAGATCGATTTATATATTTATTTATTAATAGATTGATTAAGAAATACAAAATAATACATGCATGTATATAATATTGATTCTTAAGCATACGATCTATATATGGCTTAGCACATATGCTGCTTGCCATGTTAAAATATTTAATCATTTATATAATTTTCAAACATCAAAACAGTTTATTATTAATTTTCTATATTTGATACAGCTTTCTAAATAAGAGTACAGAGAGGTAAGATTCGTGCCATTTAGTATGTTTAATGTTTCATTTTCTTCGAGACTTATTTTGTTAAAATAAAGTTTCCTAAATTCTTTCAAAATAGGACATTTTCCAATAAAATGTAAAGTATTTTCAGGTTCATCTGTGTTACAGATAGAACATATGCCAGTAGTGTTACTTCGAAATGCCCTGGAATTCAGATCAAGCAATCCACCTCTGGCTTTAATGATCAAGCTGGTAGCACGAGCAGAAAGATTCTCTGTCAGTGTTGGGATCATATTATAATCAAGATATGGGTAGAGATCGTGAAACTGAGAATTTCTGGCTGCCGATTCAAAACTATATCGTTCCTTTACATTCAAGGCATCAATTATTTCCCTCCAATAGGCGCATAAGGGCAATCTATTGTTGGCGGGCAGATAGTTCAAATCCTGACATAATTCCGACCACACTTTTGCCCAGGAAATATTTAGTTTAAGGATTTCCTCTGCTAGAATTCGAGGAAGTCTACTAACTTCTAGTTGAAGTACCCTCTTGATGTAAAGAAAATGAGTTTTAAGGGTGGAGGAGTATAAGGAGTATAGTCCGGATTCTAGATACAACATATAATTAGGTGTGTTGTTAGGTAAGTAAAACATCTTTTTAATGAAAAAACGAAACAACTTTTCAACATCATCATATTTTTCGTAACCCCATACTTGAGCAGCATAACACATGATAGACTTTGAACAAGAGTCAAATATTTTTAATTTATTATCGTGAGAGATTCTTGGGTTATTTATATATTTCGACCACGTGGAGTTAATAGCAATTTTCGATGCCGATAATTTGTTCTTTAAATGGTCTTTGAAAGACAAATTGTACGCGATTTCCACACCGAGATAAGTATATCTGTTAACTGTTTCTATATCTTCATCGTTGTAGCGGAAACGAAGACCGGACGATATCCTAGTACTCTTTCTAAAAACCATAACTTTCGACTTAGTAAGGTTTACTTTTAAGCTCCATGTACTGCAATATTCCTGCAAAGTGTCCATCATAATCTGTAAATCTTTAGGTGTATCAGACAAGATCACAATATCGTCGGCATAGAGTAGTATCTTCACGTGTGTGTTCGCGATATTTATTCCTCCAGTTAGAGCATCGGGTAAGTCATTTAAATATAGTGAAAAAAGAACTGGGCTAAGAATACATCCCTGTTTCACTCCCGACTCTACAGGAAAATATTCCGAGTATGTATTTCCATCCCATACTCTGCTTTTAGTATTCTTGTACAGTAATGTCACTATCGATACAATTTTCGTTGAAAGTCCTAAAGATGAGAGTTTGTAGAACAGACTGTTTCTTGGGATAAGATCAAAAGCCGCGGAAAAATCAACAAAAAAGGCATAAGTGGTCTTACCTTTAGCCTGGTTCAACTTCACAATGCTAACTAAATTGAAAATGTTGTCAATCGTAGAATAATCCTTTCTGAAGCCAGCCTGAAATTCATTCAAAATACTATTCATTGACAACCAATTCGTTATCCTATTCAAAAGAATAGAGTTGAAAATTTTACAAACCGAGTCAATAAGCGATAAGCCTCTGTAGTTGCTTGGTACGTTTACATCCCCTTTTTTGTGTAATGGAATCAGAATGGATTCAGTGAATGTGATTGGTATGTCTCCCTTAAGGAAGATTTGATTGAAAACGTATAACAGTTTTTGAAGGAAACATCTGGGAGCATGTCTGTAGAACTCATAAGGGATACCATCCTGCCCTGGGGACTTATTCGGTTTCAACTTCCTTATAACATTATATAATTCATAATATTCAATAGGGGAATCTAAGAGCGGGTCTACGAAAAACGGCATGCACCAACTAATTTCCTGGGATTGACCAGACTTATCCAAAAGCGAGCTGAAATATCGTTTGAACTCATTTGCATCAATGTTTCCTTTCATGCTGTTCGAACTGGTACTTAATGATTTAGATAGTTCCCACCATTCCTTGCTACACTTTACTTCGTCTAACCTCATCAAGTTGTTGTTAAAATATTCCAACTTCTTTTCACTACACAGCCTTCGAAAACTTTTCCTTGATGAGTAATAGAGCCTCCTATTGTTCTCCGTATTCATTCTTTTGTACAATTTTAGCCTTCTGTACATAACAGACCGTGCACGGAAGCAAGACCAATCAAACCATCTTTGCCTAGGTTCAAAAAATTTTCTATTCCTCCTGTGGATATGAGCCTGTCTAATTGCCCGGGAAATGCTCTCGACCATAACATCAACAGGTAAACTATTTATTTGACCTAGATCAAGTAGCATGGAATTAAGTTTTCGTACATACTGTGCTTTATATATTCCTTTCCAATAAAGACGGTGTTGAATGTTGTTATCGCCTCCACTGCCCATTAGCCTAGGAATTCTGATTTGAAGGCACAAAGGCATGTGGTCAGAATATGGTTTAGGGGGAATCACAAGTTTCTCGACATAATGAATGAAAGTAGTGGAACAGATACAGTAATCAATAACAGAGTTACCCATTACACCGCAGAAACTGTATTCTCCCTCAACGTCGCCATCTATCCTACCATTTAATATAATACCGCCAATGTTCTCAACAATGTTCAATAGTTGTTTCCCACGAGAGTTTGTAGTTATATCTTTGGACTTTCTAACGGAATTAATATGAGAAATACCACGAATCATGTTGTTGTCTAAAATCTGGACGTTGCCAATTCTGGCATTCATATCTCCCATTAGGCAAAAGTTTGTTGGGCCAAGATCCAATAAAAAGGAGTCAAATTTTTCAGCCTCATGCTTCCAGCTAGTACAGTTTATGTAGATGGGAATTAAATAGACTGTGTTACCGCAAATATTTAAAGATAGAAATGGATAAGAGTATGACGTTATAAAGTTAGCTTTGAGTGAGATTTTTAACTCTTTTTTGAATCCATAGAGGCCTCCTCCACTTGCTCTACCAAATCTATTCATTTTAATTGCGTCCACCCAGTGTAGGTAGTAGTTTTTGAGGTATGACGAAAAGTTTGATCGTTTATTTGCAGTTACATGTGTTTCAAATAAAAGGAAAACATCAAAATTATTTAAAAAAGTTACAAAATTACCAGAATTGAGACAACTTTGTAGATTTGAAACATTATAAGATAGTATATGGCACGAATCAAACTGCTATTGTGTGAAAGAACCTGAGCTTACATTACTTGAATTAACTGGTTTTTGACAGTGAACTTCAAAAGAACAATCTGTATCTGCTAGAATATTGTTGAGATAATCTGCCTCACGTTGAGAAGGTGCAAGTATTTTACCATCTCCCCAAGTGTATCTTATGTCGTCAACGAAAATACAGAATTCACCTAGACGAACTTTTATATTGTTTTTGCTACTGGATAGTACTTTAGACAGTTTTCTTAGATTGTATCTATTCATCTGTTCAACGGCAGTATAATCTTTTTGTATATATATAGATTTTCCATTTAGTTTTGTCCTTGAATCGATTACACGCTGCGCTTGTCCATAAGTATCAAGAGAGAAGATAAAGGATTTGCCAGACGATAACATTCTTGTTTTCACGATATCAACTTCCATTTTCAAATCATCTTTACATATTTTTTCAAATCTCTTCTTAGCTGATAAGGTGCTTTTACACGAAAGCCCACTCACCACAACATTTGCCGACCTGCTTCGTCTATCTATTTGTTCAATTCGGTTCGTAAGCTTCTCTACCTCGATTTTCAACTTAGAGTTTTCAACTTTCAAGTCTTCCACTCCTTCTTAATTGCAGCCACATCCTCCTTCTTGGCAACGTCCTTCAATTTGTCGTCCAACATATCCCCCAGCTTGCTCCATGAGAAAACATCTTTGTGGTCAGAATTCATGCTTTGGCACGGCGAAAATTTTTTCGGTGTATGATTTGCCTGATCTGGTGATGTTGATAATAACGTGCGCTTACTATTCATCTGGCAACACAGTACAACATATGATCGACGATAACGATAAAATACTTCAGCTGGCACTTGTTATCGATTAACAGCCTTTCGACAAGTATGATAGAATAGTACAGCTGATGTTTACCTTTTGCCTTGTCTGTGTTAGTGAAGAAGAACTCACATTCCAATGAAGAAATAATTTTCCTTTCGCGATAAAAATTAATAGAATGTGTAAAATCTTCACATCACAGGCAACCTCCAAGCCGCCTTCGTCAGTGGGTGTTCAGCAGGCGCTGCTGTATACTTTAAGAACTTTTTTGGTGTACGAACGGATGTATTTAAGTTTTTAATTATCAAAGTTTGGAGCACGGAACAAAAGGCAGCTGCACGTGTGTTTTGTATGATTTATATGGGAGCTGTATCGGGCTATAGACCGATTCAGATCATAATAAACACGTATGTTGATGGTCATGAGAGGATCCGTAGTACATAATTTCAGGCAAATCGGATAATAATTGCGCACTCTAGAGGCTCAAGAAGTCAAGACCCACGATCGGTTTGTATGGCAGCTATATCAGGTTATGAACCGATTTGAAATATACTTGCCACAGTTGTTGGATATCATAACATAACACGTCGTGCAAAATTTCGTTTCAATCGGATAAGAATTGCGCACTCTAGAGGCTCAAGAAGTCAAGACCCAAGATCGGTTTATATGACAGCTATATCAGGTTATGGACCGATTTGAACCATACTTGGCAAAGTTATTTGATATCATAACAAAACACGTCGTGCAAAATTTCATTCCAATCGGATAAGAATTGCGCACTCTAGAGGCTCAAGAAGTCAAGACCCAAGATCGGTTTATATGGCAGCTATACCAAAATATGGACCGATATGGCCCATTTAGAATACCAACCGACCTACACTAATAAGAAGTATTTGTGCAAAATTTCAAGCGGCTAGCTTTACTCCTTCGGAAGTTAGCGTGCTTTCGACAGACAGACAGACGGACGGACGGACGGACAGACGGACGGACAAGGCTAGATCGACATAAAATGTCACGACGATCAAAAATATATATACTTTATGGGGTCTCAGACGAATATTTCGAGTAGTTACAAACAGAATGACGAAATTAGTATACCCCCCATCTTATGGTGGAGGGCATAAAAAGCGTTAATTCTACCGGGCCGAACTTTGGATACCCACCACCTCGGGTATATAGGAAAACCACCTTTCGTCGAAACAAAACGCATAGCTTGGACCAAATACTAATAAGTACAAGTCATTGTTCAATTGTGTATAGCAACATATTGGCCTTTTTAGTAGCTATATCTAAAAATAAACCAATTTGAACCATATACGACACAGACGTCGAGCACCCTAACATTAGTCACTATGTCAAGTTGCAGTGAAATCGCCTAAATGCGCCTTTTTTGGACCCAAGACTTTAAATCGAGATATCGGTCTATATGACAGCTATATGCAAATCTTAACCGATCTGAGCCAAATTAAAGAGAGATGTCGAAGGACCTAACACAACTCACTGTCCCAAATTTCGACGACATCGGACATTAAATGCGCCCTTTATGGCCCCAAAACCTTAAATCGAGATATCGGTCTATATGGCAGCTATATGCAAATCTTGATCGATTTAGGCCAAATTGCAGATATATGTCGAGTGGCTTAACACAACTCACTGTCCCAAATTTCGGCGACATCGGACAATAAATGCGCCTTCTATGGGTCCAAAAACTTAAATCGAAAGATTGGTCCATATGGCAGCTATATCCAAATCTGGGCCGATATGTGCCATATTGCAGAAGTATGTCGAGGGGCCTAACGCCACTCCCTGTCCCAAATTTCAGCAAAATCGGACAATAAATGCGACTTTTATGGGCCCAAAACCTTAAATCGAGAGATCGGTCTATATGGCAGCTATATCCAAATCTGGACCGATCTGGGCCAAATATAAGAAGGATGTCGAAGGACCTAACACAACTCACTGTCCCACATTTCGACGACATCGGACAATAAATGCGCCTTTTTTGGCTCCAAAACCTTAAATAAAAAGGTCGGTCTATATGGCAGCTATATCCAAATCTGCACCGATTTGGCCCAAATTTGCGAGGGATGTCGAAGGGCCTAACACAACTCACTGTCCCAAATTTCAGCAAAATTGGATGATAAATGTGGTTTTTATAGGCCCAAAACCTTAAATCGACAGATCGGTCTATATGGCAGCTATATCCAAATCTGCGCCTAACTGTTCCATATTGCAGAAGTACGTCGAGGAGCTTAACTTTATTCCCTGTCCCAAATTTCAGCAAAATCGGATAATAAATGTGGCTTTTATGGACGTAAGACCCTAAATCGGCGGGTCGGTCTATATGGCAGCTATATCCAAATCTGTACCGATCTGGGCCAAATAGAAGTAGAATGTCGAAGGGCTAAACACAACTCGCTGTCCCAAATTTCAGCAAAATTGGATAACAAATGTGGCTTTTATGGGCCTAAGACCCTAAATCGGCGGATCGGTCTATATGGGGGCTATATCAACATATAGTCCGATATTGCCCATCTTCGAACTTAACCTGCTTATGGACAAAAAAAGAATTTGTGCAAAGTTTCAGCTCAATATCTCTATTTTTAAAGACTGTAGCGTGATATTAACAGACAGACGGACGGACATGGCTAGATCGTCATAGATTTTTACGCTGATCAAGAAGATCATTATAGGGTCGGAAATAGATATTTCGATGTGTTTCAAACGGAATGACAAAATGAATATACCCCTATCCTTGTGTGGTGGGTATAAAAATAATCTAGTCGAAGTTTCAGCCCAATATCTCTATTTTTTAAGACTGTAGCGTCATTTCAACAGACAGACGGACGGATATATCTAGATCGTTTTAGATTTTTACGCTAATCAAGAATATATATACTTTATAGGATCGGAAATGGATATTCCGATGTGTTGCAAACGGAGTGATAAAATGATTATACCCCCATCCTTCGGTGGTGGGTATACAAATTTAATTTGTCAGCAGTTTTCTAAAAAATGTCCGTTGCTTGGCAACCCTGGCTCTCTATGATTCTATTTTCCTTCCCACCTCCTTGTCTATATTCCTTCTTCCCATCTCGCTAGTCATTCTACATTTTTATCAGAAATTAACAAATTTCATAATACTGCACACATCAAACAACCACCATTCAGTTGTCCGTCCATACGACATACAGACGAATGGACAGACAGACAGACATTATGGCATAAATGAAACTTTGACAGCATCATGATCATAATAATAATCATAAAAAAGTAACAACAATAGCTATAACAATGATAATGATAATGCAGTTATCATTATCACTAGGCTATTGCCTCATACCCTGTGAGCTCCTTCATTTACTCTCCCTTGCCCCCTCATTATGCTATACAGGTATTAATTCCATTGCCTCACTTGGCATGTACCAATACACAGAAGCATATATGTATATGAATTTAATTATGACATTGTTACATGGTATTTTATTGTTATTACTTGTGTTCGTATCACACGTTATGCCCCTCCCCACAATAACAGTAAGAGGAATTTCCTCAACAGCAAAAAAATAACAAACAAAATTTCATTGCATACATTTGGGGTGATATTGCACGTGGAAAAACACTTCAAAGTATTTACAAAGTTACTGAGAAAAAAAATAATCCTTAAAGTTAATTAATGCAAAGTTTACTTTAGAAATAAAATAATTGTAATCTTGTTTACAATGTATGATGTCTTTTTATAGAATTTCAAGGAATTTAAGAAATAAATTCCAATATGATATTTGCATTCGTTGTAATTTAATCAGCAGAATAAATTTGATCTTGGTTTGATGGTTGAAGAAAATTTTCCTAAAAATTTGAGAATTGTTTTTTCTTTCCAATATCTTTTATTTTCATTCGAAAATCACAAAAAAAAAATAAATCTTAACCTAAACATCATCATAAATCTCTTTGATGTTCTAGAAATCAAAACATCAAAAGACTTTCATGTAGGCCAGCCTGGCGAAGCTGTTGTAACTTCATATCATACACCTATGATTATTCATCTTCTTGAGTTCTGCTCTCAAGGGAAATTGGCAACAACATTAAAAATTATTTAGAAATAACATTATGCAGCTTCATCATAGATGAGGTATAGTATGTCAAACATTTGCGAAGTAGTTTTATGTTCTATGGTATTATTTTCCATATGAGACACCGAGAAGAAAGATGAAAAACTATGGTTTTCGTGTTCATGAGCTGCAAAAACAAAAACTAAGAACAAAACCAATTGTAGTGCCATCGCAACTAAGCTCTTAATGGAAAACCTACAAAGAAAAGTTATTCTTGACTAACATACAACACGTGTGCTGCTTCATTCATTCATGGCAGCAACAAACAAACTCCATTGGTGGCCACCGGCTGTCGAAGAACCTTCCGGCCTCCATGCAGCTTTTCCCACAACGCTTCATTTGTCAGCACTTACCTGAAGCTGGTAAGTGGATTTCTTTTCTTTCATAAAATATGGATCATTGTGCAATAATTATTGTGGGAATTTACCTTAATGTATTTTGGAAGCTTATCAGATATGTGGGCTTGGGAAGGTTCATGAGAAATGTGTAACCATGGAGGTTCTTCCGCTATTCTAGTATTTTTGTAGAACCTGGGAATAATAATTTTTTTCTGTAAAAATTTCTCTTTTTCAATAATAGTATGAACAAGACTCATGGAAAAAATTTGGAAGAATACAAGCTTATCAATATATTGACTAAAATAATCAAAAGAAAACTTTCCATGTATGAGAAACTGCAAGACATAATTAGACTATAATCGCACAGTCTTTTCATCTTCTTCAACAAATTGTATGTTATGCCAATCGTAACTAATTTCTGTATTGCTCTTATCGTTCTAAGAATGGCTACTTTGATTTATTCTCTACAGTCTTTTAAGCTCATTGACCTTTTCTCTTAAGAATGGTTATTATAAGTCCAAAGTGCATTGGCCTTTTCTTCTATCATCAAATGTCTATAAGCTACGCTAAAGGTACCGACAATATCCTCCTCCTAGGTCAATATTCACGTAAGCGATAACTTAAGTCCTGCTCTTCACAAAATAGGATATGTGACTGCGGCTGCTAACAAAATTTGTTTACATTCACTTTTTTCTAAAATAAAGATTTATGACTTCTTAAATGCTTACATTATACACACCTCCTAGGATTCTTAAAAAAATGTTTCGTTATCTAATGGCAGCCAAATGATATGGTAGCCATTTGATATACAGACACACTGACCCTCAGACCTACAACTTGCCATCTAAACACACTACCAGCACTACCATACAGGTCAAAAACACTTGCACTTAAAAACATTGCGTGCGTTCACTGACCGATAACTAAGTGCCACAAATTATCCCAATAATTGGTATTCCACAACTGCTATAATTTAAATGTTCTTACATTCTCATTAAATAGACTTTTTCATAGAAAAATTGTGGAGTTTGAAAAAAACAAAAACAAAATCCATTCAGGTGCCTACGAATCATCAGTTGCGTGTTGAATATGGGTAAATATAAACAATATATAAATTTGATAGCTAAATTAACGTTGAGTTAGAGTACTTTTTGTGTTAAATTGTGTTTACAATGGTGGGAGATGAAACAATGAAAATACAATGAGACGAAAGTCAATGAAAAAAAAAAATAATAAAATAAAACAAAATAAAATCAAATAAAATAAAATAAAATAAAATAAAATAAAATAAAATAAAATAAAATAAAATAAAATAAAATAAAATAAACTAAAATAAAATAAAATAAAATAAAATAAAATAAAATAAAATAAAATAAAATAAAATAAAATAAAATAAAATAAAATAAAATAATATAAAATAAAATGAACCATATATGACACGGATGTCGAAAAGCCTAACATAAGTCACTGTGTCAAATTTCAGTGATATGAGTATTATAAATGCGCTTTTTATGGGGCCAAAACTATAAATCGAGCTATCGGTCTATACAGCAGCTATATCCAAATCTGGACCGATTTGGGCCAAGTTGCAGAAAAATGTCGAAGAGACCAACACAACTCACTGTCTCAAATTTCGGCAAAATCGTACAATATATTCGGCTTTTATGGCCCCAAAACCTTAAATCGAGAGATCGGTCTATATGGCAGCTATATTCAACTCTGCACCGATCTGGGCCAAATTGTAAAGTATATCAAGGGGCTTAACTTAACTCACTGTCCCAAATTTCGGCGACATCGGACAATAAATGCGCCTTTTATGGGTCCAAAACCTTAAATCGAGAGATCGGTCTATATGGCAGCTATATCCAAATCTGAACCGATTTGGGCCAAATTAAAGATGGATGTCGAAGACCCTAACACAATCATTGTCCCAAATTTCAACAAAATCGAACATTAAATGCGTCTTTTATGGGCGCAGGACCTTAAATCGAGAGATCGGTCTATATGGCAGCTGTATCCAAATCTGAACCGATTTGGGCAAAATTAAAGATGGATGTTGAAGGCCCCAACGCAACTCACTGTCCCAAATTTCAGCGAAATCGGATGATAAATGTGGCTTTTATGGGCCTAAGACCCTAAATCGGCGGATTTGTCTATATGGCAGCTATATCCAAATCTGAACCGATCTAGAACAAATTGAAGAAAGATGTCGAAGGGCCTAACACAACTCACTGTCCCAAATTTCAGCAAAATCGGATAATAAATGTGGCTTTTATGGGCCTATGACCCTAAATCGGCGAATCGGTCTATATGACAGCTATATCCAAATCTGTTCCGATTTGGGCCAAATTGAAGATGGATATCGAAGGCCCTAACACAACTCCCTGTCCCAAATTTCAGCAAAATCGGATAAATGGGCCTAAGACCCTAAATCGGCGGATCAGTCTATATGGGGGCTATATCAAGATATAGTCCAATATAGCCCATCTTCGAACTTTATCTGCTTATGAACAACAAAAGAATCTGTGCAAAGTTTCAGCTCAGTATCTCTACTGTAGCGTGATTTCAAAAGACAGACGGACGGACAGCCATGGCTAGATCGCCTTAGATTCTTACGCTGATCAAAAATATATACACTTTATATGGTGGGAAATGGATACTTCGATGTGTTGCAAACGGAATAACAAAATGGATATACGCCCATCCTTCGGTGGTGGGTAAAAAAATAGATATTGAGTTAAAACTTTGCATAGGCAGGTTTAGATGCGCAATCTGCAGGTTAAGTTCGAAGATGGTCTATATCGAACAATATTGTGATACAGTCCCGTTATGGACCGATCTCCAGGAAAATGATTTTGGTCCCTTCAAAGCCGCATTTATTGCCCGATTTTGTTGAAACTCTCCTGTCAATGTCCGATTACACTGAAATTTGACACAGTAATTTGACTCAGAAGGAGGACGAGGAGGCCACCGTGCCGCAGAAGTTAGCATGTCGGCCTATGAAGCCGAACGCCTGGATTTGTATCCCGGTATGAAAATCAGTAAAATTTTACTAATTCTGGCTACATTTGTGAAGTATTCTGCCATGTTAAAACTTCTCTATCAAGTGGTGTCGCTATGCTGCGCGCTGTTCGGACTTGGTTTAAAAAAAGGAGACCAATTAATATTGAGCTAAAACTTTATTCGAACTGCACTCATTGATATGAGAAAAGTACCCCTTATTCCTTAACCTTCCCATGTCCAAATTAAAATGGGCGTGCCTAAATTTTTTTTGAGTATACATAGGGGATACCAAACACAAAACAATTTTTTTGAGTTTTGGAGCATAATCATATAATCATTACCATTAAATCGTATGGACTTTGCAGGCTTTTCACCAATACGCTATGGGCGCAATGGGAGGTCACCGTAGCGTTAGCATGTCCGCCTATAACGCTGAACGCCTGGGTTCGAATCCTGGCGTGAAGATCAGAAAACAAGTAAAAGCTAGTTATGTTCGGACGTTCCAAATCTTATATACCCTCCACCTTGGATCGCATTTGACACATGGTTTGAATGATTTTTCCCAATATATAGGAGATACATCTACAGACACAGATGGAGAGTATTTTTCAAGACTATAAGAAGCCATAAAAAATATTACGATTAAAATTTCAGCAAAATAATTTCGCCCCCTGTCAAATCGGCAAATCGGAAAGAAATACGCCCTCTAGAGGCTAAAGAAATTTAGCCTCTATAGGGCGGGATGGGGGTATATTAATTTCGTCATTCTGTTTGTAACACAACGCAATATGCATCTGAGACCCCATAAAGTTTATACATTCTTGATCGTCATAACATTTTATTTCGATCTAGCCATGTCCGTCAGTCCGCCTGTCCGTCCGCCCATCTGTCTGTCGAAAGTACGCTAACTTTCTAAATAGTAAAGCTAGCCGCTTGAAACTTTGCACAAATACTTTTTATTAGTGTAGGTCGGTTGGGCCAAATCGGTCCATATTATGATATAGCTGCCATATAAACCGATCTTGGGTCTTGACTTTTTCAGCCTCTAGAGGGCGCAATTCCGATTTGACTGAAATTTTGCACTTGGTGTTTTGGTATCACTTCCAACAAATGTGCTAAGCATGGTCTAAATCAGTCCATGTTTTGACATAGCTGCCATATAAACCGATCTGGGATCTTGACTTCTTAAGCCTCTAGAGGGCGCAATTCTCGACCGATTTGACTGAAATTTTGCACGTGGTTATTTGGTATCACTTCCATCAACTGCACTGAGTATGGCTCAAATCGGTCCATGTTTTGATATAGCTGCCATATAAACCGATCTTGGGTATTGACTTCTTGCGCAATTCTCGTCCGATTTGGAAGAAATTTTGTACAACGGTTTCTCTCATGACCTTCAACATACGTGTTCAGTATGGTCTGAATCGATCAATAGCTTGATACAGCTTCCATATAAACCTATCTCCCGATTTTGCTTCTTGAGCCCCTACAAGGCGCAATTCTTATCCAAATGAACTGAAATATTACACAATGAGTTTTACAATGTTCAGCATTTATTTTTGGTCAGAATCGGACTATAACTTGATATAGCTCCAAGAGCATAACAGTTGTTATTTAATATTCTTTGTTAGTTTAAAAAGACATGAGGCATGAGAAGATTAATGGAATGTTAATGGGAAATTGAGTAGTATTAGAATTGTCTTAGGATACTTGAAATCCGTTTTGATGGTTCAGATTGGGCAATATATTGATATAGCCCCCGTATAGACCGAACTCCCCATTTATGATATAAGGCCCATAGAAAACCGATTTTTCTGAAATTTGGCACTGAGAGAGTTTGCCTCTGTTACTTAATTGAATGTTCATGGGCATATTTCATTTTTATACTATTTTCATGAATAAAGTGGCGAAATGACTATCGCATTTTGTGAACTAGCAGCCCACTGTGCATTTGTTCATATTATAAACACTAACAGATGTACACACCTGTTGATTGCCAACAAACAAAAAGTCTGGTAATCTCCTAGTTTGCTTCAACAATAATGCTTAGGCCATTTAGTACCTCCTCCTCCTGCGGCTCTCTATTAGTAGGGCATGCCTTTTTTTAATACAATAAAACAAAAAAAAAAAATATTACCTGTTCTGCTGTAATAGTTCTTGTCCGTCCCTCAAACACAAAAAAAAAAAACACAGAACAGAATACACACACGCATAACATAATCTATAACAAAAGAACAATAGGCCATACATAATTTGTTGTTGCCATTGTTCAGTATTGCCCTGCGATTACAATTTGTTTTTCTTTTTCGATTGTTTTTTTTTCACTTTTCATTTATGCTTTAAAAGTACAATGACCTAGAGAATTTCCCGCACTGTAAGGGGCCGCAGTGGCAAGTCAGATATTGCAAACTGTTTAAATAATTTTTTTTTTTTTGTAAATTTATTACAAATTCAGTTGTTGGTGTAGAGAGATTTGTAATTATTCATAGTTTGTTTGCTTTTTGTGCCAACTCTGCGTTTTGAAATTGGTTGTCTATACAACAGCTTCATTCAAATTAACACTGCCAAGTCGAAAATTGGCCTCTGATGACTTTGAGGTGGTATGCTATTGTCATTATAATTTCTGCTGCTGTTTTTTTATTTTTTATTTTCATTTTCTAGAGCGACATCATCAATAGATTCGTTTGTTGCGGCAAATCTATGGAAACATTTACAATATCAATAGTGCCAAGGGATCTTTACACTTGGAAAAATATAGCGAAATGAAAATAAGGTCTTAATTCAAGAATAATATCCTTCAGAAATGAGAAAAACTAATTTTGACATTTATTAAAATTCAATGTTTTCTAGATGACGATATAAATGCTACTGCTGAATGGATTGAGAAGATAATTTTAAATGGAATGAGGACATTTATTCCAGTTAAGACTATAACGGCTAAATCGGACGACAAAAGTTGGTTTAACTAGACATGCAGAGATGCTGTCAGATCGAAAAAGGTGGCATTGAGGAACTTGCGCTTGGATAAAAATGCCAATTCAGAACTGCTGAGCAAGCAGGCAAGATCTTCGTGTGCCAATGTGCTTATGCGCGAAAATTTTCTATACAAACAGCGTTTGCGTACTAAGGTTCTTGCTTCTACACAAGGAAGTAAGAGCTTTTGGTCGTTCGTGGAAAGGGCAGTTCTTCATTTATTCCAACTCTTGTTAAGGATGATCAAATGTTCACTGACCCGGTTGATAAGGCTAACCTGTTGGCTGATATATTTGCAGGGAACTCTTCCCTGCCGGATAGCAATCAACCACTCCCCTCAATCGAAAATGTATCTGGCGTCATGCCCTAAATATTTTTTTCAAACTCGTGGTATTAAAAGGGTTCTTGAGAATCTAGACGTAAATAAATCCCCGGGCCCGAATGACATATCAACGCTTGTCTTACGCAAATGTTCTTCGACGCTTGCTCGTCCAACGTTCGAACGTTCCGCCAATACCCAAGAAGGGTGAGGCAAACAAAAAATGCAAATTTTGTCCATGAACATTCCACTAAGGAACAGGGGCAAACTTCTCACATATCAATGAGTGCAGTCCGATTTAAGTTTTGAGCTCAATGATATGGGTGAGGCAAACAACCCTGCGAATTACGGGCCAATTGCGATATGCTCCGCTCTCCGCAAGGTCAAGGAGACCATGGTTAATCACCATCTTGTGAGGTATTTAGAGTCTAATGGCCTTCTTAGCGATCAACAGTATGGGTTCCGCAGAAATCCCTCTACAAGCGACCTCATGGCATTCTGTCGGAACGTTAGAGTCGCTCAATCCACCAGTTTGGTGAGATTAAGGTTGTGGCTATGGATATCTGCAAGGCATTCGATAGGGTCTGGCACGATGCACTACTATGAAAGCTTGTCGCATTTGGTGTCGGTAATGGCTTCGTTCGATTTATTTCGAGCTTTCTCAGAGATCGCACTATTCGAGTCGTTACACATGGGTTCTCATCCAATGAGCAGGGCCCTGTTCTTTCTCCTTCGCTTTTTCTTATTTCCATCAACGATCTGTTGGGTCAGACATCGAATCCGATCTACTCATTTGAGGATGACAGTAATCTCTGTCATTCGACCATAGGCCGTGTCTTCGAGAGATTGAGGACAAGAGGCGGGTTATGGATGATACACTCTGCCAGGATTTGTTGCCCATTCCTGAATGGGGTCGAATGAGTAGATTTTAATGCTCAGAGGACCCAGTGCTGCTTATTGTCACACAAACGATTCGTTGACCCATTTTGATCATCTTTGTCTATCAATGGTATAGATGTTGAACAATCAGAAGATCCTGATGTTCTGGGCATGAAAATACAAAGTGATGTCTGTTGGACTAAACATGTATTTGAAGTGTCGAAAGAAGCATTCAAGTGTTTAGGCTTACTTAAACGGTGTAAGAATTACTTCACTTGTTTGTTTATGGTGTGTGTTCGTCTGATATTCGCCTTCATATTCCTGAGGTTAGGATGTTTGTCAGGGATACTAGACATTCCAGGAACTCACACCCGTTTGTGATTGATTGGCTAGCGGGCCGCACAATGCATTATCGAGAGAATTCTTATTTCGCCCGAACCGTTCGTATGTGGAATCGACTTCGGGCTAATGTTTTCCTCAACCACTTTGACATTCAGAGATTTAAGAGAAATAACAATAAACACTACATCCTTTTCCCCCTATAATTCCTAATTTCCTTTTTCCAACGCAATGCACTGCAATCATAGGGGACATCCGCTATTATAATTTTTTTCTTTCTATGCGTATTTACTAAATACTACCAAATTTCCCATGAACATACCATTAAGGAACAGGGGATACTTCCCTTATATCAATGAAAGCAGTCCGATTTATGTTTAAGCTCAATGATAAGGGGCCTCGTTTTTATTGTAGAGTCCAAACGTGCGTGCCCCATAGCGACACCTATTGGTAGAGAAGTTTTAACATGGCAGGATACCTCACAAATGTAGGCAGCATTAGTGTTTTTCAAATGTAAACACCGGGATTTGAACCCAGGCTTTCGGCGTCATAGGCCGACCTTTACGCCATGGTGGCCTCTATGCCTATTTCTCAGCGGGAAAAGGCGACGACCTCGAGGCCTGATATCACTTCTTATTTAGGATCCGCGAGACCTGGTCTCCGAATTCCATATTTATATCTCTTCAACATTGAGTGACATTGCCAGGTTAGTATTTGCTTTTCAAGGAATTATAATAGACACTCACATGTGGCCGGGCCGAACTTTGCATACCCACCACCTCGGGTATGAATACCACCTTTCGTCGTAATCCGGTGAAAAATACATAATTTATGCCCCTTTAGCAGCTTTGTCGAAATAGGCTCCGATTTGGACCAAATTCGACACGGATATTGAGTGCTCAATTAAGAACAATTCATTGTTCAATGTGGTAAAACTAAATATTGGTCTTTTTGGTAGCATATCCAAATATAAACCGATCGGACCCATACCCAATACCGATGTCGAAAGCCTAACATAAGTCACTGTGTTAAGCTTCAGCGAAATCGGATTATATATGTGTTTTCGATGGGGCCAAGACTATAAATCGAGAGATCGGTTTATATGGCAGCTATACCAAAATCTGAACCGATCTTGGCCAAATTGAAGAAGAATGTCAAAGAGCCCAATACAACTCACTGAGCCAAATGTCGGCGAAATCGGACACTAAATGTGCCTTCTATGGGCTCTAAACCTGAAATCGAGCGATCGGTCTATATGACAGCTATATCCAAATCTGGACCGATCTGGGCCAAATTGTAGGATGTTATTGAAGAATATAAGGCAACTCATTGTTCTAAATTTTGGAGAAATCAGACAATAAATGCGCCTTTTATGACCCAAAACCTTAAATCGAGAGAGCGGTCTATATGGCAGCTATATCCAAATCTAGGTCGATATGAACCAAATTGAAAATTAATATTGAAGGGCCCAACACAACTCACCGTCCCAAATTTTGGCGACTTCCAACAATAAATGCGGCTTTTATGGGACCAAAACCTTGAATCGAGAAATCGGTCTATATGGCAGCTATATCGAAATCTGGACCTATCCAGGTCATATTGCAGAAGTATGTCGAGAGCTTAACTTAACTCACGGTCCCAAATTTCGACGCATTCCGACAATAAATGCGCCTTTTCTGGGCTCAAAACCATAAATCTAGAGATCGGTCTATATGGCAGCTATATCCAAATCTGGACCGATCTCAGCCTTATTGCAGAAGTATGTCGAGGGGCTTAACACAACTCACTGTCCCAAATTTTGGCAACATCGGAATATAAATGCGCCTTTTATGGGCCCAAAGCCTTAAATCGAGAGATCGGTCTATATGGCAGCTATATCGAAATCTGGACCGATCCAGGCCATATTGCAGGAAGATATCGCGGGACCTAACACAACTCACTGTCTCAAATTTCAACTCACTCGGAGAATAAATGCGCCTTTTATGGGCCCAAAGCCTTAAATCGAGAGATCGGTCTATATGGCAGCTATATCGAAATATGGATCGATCTGCGCCAAATTGCAGGATGTTATCGAAGAACCTAAGGCAACTCACTGTTCTAAATGTTGGCGAAATCAGACAATAAATGCCCCTTTTATGGCCCAAAACCTTAAATCGAGAGATCGGTCTATATGGCAGCTATATCCAAATATGGACCGATCTGAGCCAAATTTAAGAAAAAAGTTGAAAGGCCTAACACAACTCACTGTCCCAAATTTCGGCAACATCGGAATATAAATTCGCCTTTTATGGGCCCAAAGCATTAAGTTGAGAGATCGGTCTATAAGGCAGCTATATCCAAATCTGGACCGATCTGTGCCATATTGCAGAAGTATGTCGAGGGGCTTAACTTAACTCACTGTCCCAAATTTCGACGCATTCCGACAATAAGTGCGCCTTTTATGGGCTCAAAACCTTGAATCGAGAGATCGGTCTATATGGCAGCTATATCGAAATCTGGACCGATCCAGGCCATATTGCAGAAGTATGTCGAGGAGCCTAACTTAACTCACTGTCCCAAATTTCGACGCACTCGTACAATAAATGCGCCTTTTATGGTCCCAAAGCCTTCAATGAAGAGATCGGTCTATATGGCAGCTATATCCAACCCTGGACCGATCAAGGCTATATTGCAGGAAGATATCGAAGGGCCTAACACAACTCACCTTCCCAAATTTCGGCAACATCCGACAATAAGTGCGGCTTTTATGGGCCCAAAACCTGAAATCGAGAGATCGGTCTATATGGCAGCTATATCCAAATCTGGACCGATCTGTGCCTTATTGCAGAAGTATGTCGAGGGGCTTAACTTAACTCACTGTCCCAAATTTCGACGCATTCGGACAATAAATGCGCCTTTTATGGTCCCAAAGCCTTAAATGAAGAGATCGGTCTATATGGCAGCTTTATCCAACCCTGGACCGATCAAGGCTATATTGCAGGAAGATATCGAAGGGCCTAACACAACTCACCTTCCCAAATTTCGGCAACATCCGACAATAAATGCGCCTTTTATGGGCCCAAAACCTTAAATCGAGAGATCGGTCTATATGGCAGCTATATCCAAATCTGAACTGATCTAGGTCATATTGCAGGAAAATTTCGAGGGGCCTAACGCAACTCACTCTCTCAAATTTCTGCGACATCGGACCATAAATGCGCTTTTATGGGCTCAAAACCTTAAATCGAGAGATCGGTCTATATGACAGCTATATCCAAATCTGGACCGATCTGGGCCAAATTGAAGAAGATTGTCGACTGGCCTTACACAACTCACTGTCCCAAATTTCAGCAAAATTGAATAATAAATGAGGCTTTTTGGGCCTAAGACCCTAAATCGGCGGATCGGTCTATATGGGGGCTATAGTCCGATCTTCAAACTTAACCTGCTTATGCACAAGAAAAGAATCTGAGCAAAATTTCAGCTCAATATCTCTATTTCTAAGGACTGTAGCGTGATTTCAACATACAGACGGACAGGCATCCCTTGTCTAACTTTTAGAATTTGCAAGTTAATTCTCCTAGAAGTTTAATTTTATTCAAAGGCTTTGAAGTGCTCTTAACAGGCCTTATTTACCTTACCTTACTAATTTTCCCACTAAGTTATGAAAAAACTTTAAAATTTTTCTAGCCACATTGTGGCTAATATCTGATCATTGCGGTGGTCGCGGCAACACCAACAAAGTTCATATCTTATTCATCATCATCATCATCATCATCATCATCATCATTATCATGGCTAGATCCACACAATTTGTTTGAAATAATGACTTCCTTTGTTGTTCTCGACGACGGCATTTTCTATTTGTAAACATTGAGGTTTTGATTTGTGATTTCAATAGTCTCGATTAAATTTGCGCTGCTTAACTAAAATGAGTTTTTCAATCCATAGGTTGGGGGGTCTGTCTCTCAATCTCCTCCTCCCATCTCCCATTTAACCTTGTTTGGCATGGAAAACTTTTATAGTTTAATTTTATGTGCATTTTTGTATGAGTGTGTGTGTATGGGTGTGCGTGTGTGTGTGCATGTTTATTGGTGAATTTATTTATCATAAAAATGTGATGTTTATGTGCCATGTAACCTTTTCATGGAACATTGTTTTGTTTATATTGTGTTGTTGTTGTTGTTGTTGTTTTTCTTCTTCTTTGTAAAGTTGCCTTTTGGCCATTTTTTTAAAACAAAGCAAATGATTGATGAGTTCGGCCATTGTTGCACATTTGAATAATAATTTATTGTTGATATTATGAATTAATTTATGGCAAGAGGATTAATACAGCCAAATGTTAATGAAAACTCAATTATTATGGTGAACGAGGCATTAATTTAAGATATTTTATAATTTAAATGATATTAAATTAAAAAAGATTCCCTTCAAAAAGTTTTGCATATGGCATTGGATAGAAAAAAAAATATATCCAACAAAGGACGGAAATTTAAAGAATAGGCTTAAGGTCTAACCTTAAGAATATAGCTGTTCAAAGGTATTTCAACAATCTCTAAATAAAGTTGTGAGAAGTGAAGTAGAGAAGGGGAATGTGCAGAAGAGAAGGGAAGTTGTAAGTACAGTCAATGGCATACTATTGGTTTGCCCAAAAAGTAATTGCGGATTTTTTAAAAGAAAGTAAATGCATTTTTAATAAAACTTAGAATGAAACTAAAAGTAACAGCTGATAACTGACAGAAGAAAGAATGCAATTACAGAGTCACAAGCTGTGAAAAAATTTGTCAACGCCGACTATATGAAAAATCCGCAGTTACTTTTTGGGCAACCCAATACTTTGTGGGGTCTTAGACGAATATTTCAAGGTGTTACAGACAGAATGACGAAATTAGTATACCCCCATGCTATGGTGGAGGGTATACAAATTATTTATATACCATATTCTTTTTGGCGATTTTGCAACCAAAATTCCCATAAATTCAAATTATTCTAGGCATTCATTTTATTTTCCATTATTTTGCCAAAATTCTATTTTTCTGTATTAAAATTCACTTTGGAAATGTTTTGTTTTTTTTTTTTTTTTTTTGTGAAAAACACTTCCATTCTGGCATACTAATACCATAAATATACCACTTTGCATTAAGGCCATCTATAGAATGGCAAAAAATCGCAAAATAAATAAACTGTGGCCTCTTGCCATTATAAATGGTCCAGATATAAAACGAAAAGCCTACTTGGAAACACTTTTAATTGATTTTCATTTTAATAATTTTTTTAAATTGAATTTGAGGGTGCAAAAACATATGCGAAAATTATGGCCACCATCTACAGCAGAACACACATTGAGAGCGAATTCAAAATTTCCACAAGAAAACAAAAAAAAAAATCATGGGAAATTTTTATACATAAATGTTTCATGGGTCCAAGCAAGCAACAAACGAAAAACCTTTTAAAATAAATTACTATTTGCAATGATTTTTCCATTTGTAGAAAAAAAAACGAAAATTACTTAAATTTCATTTAGCAAGCAATCAAATGGGATTGCTGCCTTTGCTGCCGCCTTGTTTTTATTTTCTCCCATTTTTGTTTTTTTTTTTTTTCTGTAAATTTTCCATGCCATGCAATTTCTTGTAATTTTTCATATGGGCTACAATTTCAATTTCAATCTCGTATTGCTTAATTTATATTGATGGCTAAATTCTACAATTGTTCAAATAAAAAGGGAAAAGCGAAAATGCGCACTCTTTTATTGAATTGAAGCAAACAAACGAGCTTGCGCCTTCTTTTTACGAATTTAAGTTTGGATGTAAGGTGTAATCCATTCTTAAAATACTTTATTGGGTTGCCCAAAAAGTAATTGCAGATTTTTTGAAAGAAAGTAAATGCATTTTTAATAAAACTTAGAATGAACTTTAATCAAATGTACTTTTTTTACACTTTTTTCTAAAGCAAGCTAAAAGCAACAGCTGATAACTGACAGAAGAAAGAATGCAATTACAGAGTCACAAGCTGTGAAAAAATTTGTCAACGCCGACTTTATGAAAAATCCGCAATTACTTTTTGGGCAACCCAATATTTCAGCACGATATTCTTATGATGTCTGATTAGGGGTGTTTTCGGGGGGTGAGGTGGCCCCCCAGACACTTGGCCCTGAAAACATATGAGCATGGTGCTCTTCTCTCATTTAAACCCCATATTGCCATTGGTTTTGAGGGGAGTTTACAGCATGAGGCGTTCCCCAAACACATGGTCCCAAAATTGGTTATCAAATTCGTTTTCTAATACCAAATGCCTTTCATTTGAGCCACATATTGGCATGGTCGAAAAATTTTTACCCTTTGGGGGGTGTATTGGGGAAGGGGTGATGCCCTAAATACATGGTCCTACATTTGGATATCAAATTCGTATTTTACTCCCAAATACCTTAATTTGAACCCCACATTGCGATGGTCACTAAAAAATTGCGCTTGGTGGCGTATTTTGGGAAAAGGGTAGACCCCCAGAAAATTGGTCCCGAAAGTGGGTATCTATTCTTGCTCTACCTCCCATTATCTTTGATTTAAGCCCCACATTGACATGGTCGCTAAATATGCCCTGCGCCTTCTTCTAATCTCAAATACCTTTCATTTCATGGTCCCAAAATTGGTTATCAAGTTCGTTTTCCAATCCCAAATACCTTTCATTTGAGCCACATATTGGTATGGTCGAAAATTTTTACCCTTTACGAGGTGTTTTGGGGAAGGGGAGATGCCCTTAATACATGGTCCCACATTTGGATATCAAATTTGTATTCTACTCCCAAATACCTTTATTTGAGCCCCACATCACTAAAAAATTGCTCTTGGTGGGGTATTTTGGGAAAAGGGTAGACCCCCTGTAAATTGATCCCGAAAATGGGTATCAATTCTTGCTCTACCCCTCAATACCTTCCATTTAAGCCCCATATTGACATGTTTGGTAAATACGCCCGATTTTGGGTGCAGGGAGGGAGTGGGGTGGTACCACAATCTCTAAGACCTGAAAATATATCAACAACATGCTCTATTCTCATACATTTGAACCCCATATTGCTATTGGCCACAAAATTGGATATCAAATTCGTCGTCTAATCTCATTTAAACTCCTTAGTGCAAAAGTCAGCAAATATGTCCGGTTTGGGGTATGGACCCTAAAAACTATGAACATCGAGGTAGACCCACAGAAAATTGGTCCCGAAAATGGGTATCAATTCTTGCTCTACACCCCAATACCTTTCATTTAAGCCCCACATTGACATGGTCGGTAAATATAACCGATTTAGGGGTGCAGGGAGGGAGTGGGGTGGTCCCCCAAACACTAAGACCTGAAAATATTCTCATACATTGGAACCCCATATTGCTATTGGCCTCAAAATTGGATAACAAATTCGTTGTCTAATCTCATTTAAACTCCTTCTTGAAAAAGCCAGCAAATATGTCCGGTTTGGGGTATGGGCCCTAAAAACTATGAACATCGAGCTCTCCCAATCGCAAAGTCCTGAAATTATATCAGTAACGTGCTCTATTCTCATACATTTGACCCCATATTGCCTCAAAATTGGATTCGAACTCGTTTTCAAATCTCAAATACCATTCACTTAAACCCCTTCTTGAAAAGGCCAGCAAATATGTCCGGTTTGGGGTATGGGCCCTAAAAACTATGAACATCCAGCTCCACTGTCTTAAGACCCAAATTGTCTTGGTGAGCAAATACGTCCTACTTGGGGGGTTGTTATGGTGGTGGGACATCCCCCAGGACAGTTGATCCCTAATATTGATGTCAGATTCATGGTCTACTCCCAAATACCCTTAATTTGAGCTACAATTTTCCATAGTCGCCCAAGATGACCGGTTTGGGGGGTGTTTTGGGGAATGGGGCGGACACTCAGTGACTTGGCTTTGAAAATATACATCAGATTCGTGTTCCACTTTAAAACCCCTTTTATTTGAGCCTCATATTGCAATGGTGAGCAAATACTTCCTATTTGGGTGGAGTTATGGGGGTGGGGTGACCCCATAGACACTTTTCCCGAATATTGATATCAGATTCGTGCTTTACTCCCAAAGACCTTTCATTTGAGTCCCATATTGATATGGTCGTAAATTATCCCCCTTTAGGGGATGTTTTTGGTGAGAGGCTTCCCCCCAAACACTTGGTCCCATATTTGGATATCATATTCGTATTTTACATTCAAATACCTTTTATTTAAGCCCCATATTGCCATGGTCAATAAATAAGTCCACTTTGGGGGGTGTTTTGGGGAAGGGGAGGACCCCCAGAAACTTGGTCCCAGATTTAGATATCAGATTCGCATTCTACTCGCAAATACTTTTCATTTGAGTCCCATATTGCCATGGTCGGTAAATATGTCCGATTTAGGGGTGTTTTGGGGCTTGGGATGGTCCCCCTAGCACTTGGTCTGACAATTGGATATCAGACACGTTTTCTTATCCTAAATGCATTTCATTTGAGTCCCATATTGTCGTGATTGGTCTTAATATATGTTTCGTAGGTTTTAGGGGGGCAGCCCCCTAGGTACCCCATTCAAAATTTGAGTACCAAATTTTTGTTTGTAGGTTACTATAAGAGAACACACAAAATTTCGCTTAAATCGCACCAACCATCTGCGAAATCTGGCGTTTCTGAAAATTAGGTTAAGGGGGAGGATCCGCTCCTCTTTTAGATATCATAAAATGTAGTACCCTATTTTCACCACGGGATCATTATGCATCATCAGTGAAAAATTCAAGAAAATCGGTTCAGCTGTTTCTGAGACTATAAGGAACACACAAACAAATACAAAATTGATTTGTATACCCTCCACCATAGGATGGGGGTATACTAATTTGTCATTCTGTTTGTAACTCCTCGAAATATTCGTCTAAGACCTCATAAAGTATATATATTCTTGATTGTCCATGTCCCTCCGTCTGTCCGTCCGTCTGTCTGTCGAAATCACGCTTACTTTGGAAGAAGTAAAGCTAGCCGCTTGAAATTTTGCACAAATACTTTTTATTAGTGTAGGTCGGTTAGGATTGTAGATGGGCTATATCGGTCCACGTTTTGATATAGCAGCCATATAAACCGCTCTGGGGTCTTGACTTCTTGAGCCTCTAGAGGACGTAATTATTATCCGATTTGGCTGAAATTTTGCATGAGATGTTTTGGTATGACTTTCAACAACTGTTATGAGTATGGTCCAAATCGGTCAATAACCTGATATAGCTGCCATATAAACCGATCTTGGGTCTTGACTTCTTGAGCCGCTAGAGGGCACACTTCTTAACCCATTTACCAGAAAGTTTGCATGGGGTGTTTTATTATGACTTTCAACAACTGTGTTAAGTATGGTTCAAATCGGTCCATAACCTGATATAGCCACCATATAAACCGATCTGGGATCTTGACTTCTTGAGCCGCTAGAGGGCACAATTCTAATCCGATTTGGCTGAAATTTTGCATGAGGTGTTTTATTATGACTTTAAACAACTTTGCCAAGGAGGGTTCAAATCGGTCCATATTTTGATATAGCTGCCATATAAACCGATCTTGGGTCTTAAATTCTTGAGCCTCTATAGGGCGCAATTCTCATCCGATTTAACTGAAACTTTGCACGTAGTGTTTTTATATCACTTCAAACAATGGTGCTAAGTATGGTTCAAATCGGTCCATAACCTGATATAGCTGCCATATAAACCGATCTTGGGTCTTGACTTCCTGAGCTTTTAAAAGGCGCAATTCTTATCCGATTCGGCTGTAATTTTGCACGTGTTGTTTTGGTATCACTTCAAACATTTGAGCGAAGTATCACGCAAATCGGTTCATAACCATATAAACTGATCTTGGATCTTGACTTCTTGAGCCTCTAGAGAGCGCAATTCTCATCCGATTTGGCACAAATTTTTTACAACGGGTTCTTTCATGGCCTTCAACCTCGTCGGTCTGAATCGATCTATAGCTTGATACAGATCCCATGAAAACCGATCTCCCGATTTTGCTTCTACAGTCTTTAAAAGTAGAGATATTGAGCTGAAACTTGGCACAGAATCTCTTTTTGTCCATAAGCAGATTAAGTTCGAAGATGGGCTATATCGGACTGTATTTTGATATAGCCCCCATATAGACCGATCCGCCGATTTAGGGTCTTAGGCCCTTAAAAGACACATTTGTTATCCGATTTTGCTGAAATTCGGGACATTGAGTTTTGTTAGGCCCTTCGACATCCTTCTTCAATTTGGGCCAAATCGGTTCAGATTTAGTAATAGCTGCTATATAGACCGATCTCTCGATTTAAGGTTTTGGGCCCATAAAAGCCACATTTATTATTCGATTTTGCTGAAATTTGAGACAGTGAGTTGTGTTAGCCCCTTCGATATCCTTTATCAATTCAGCCTAGATCGATCAAGATTTGGATATAGCTGCCATATAGACCGATCTGCCGATTTTGGGTCTTAGACCCATAATAACCACATTTATTATTAGATTTTGCTGAAATTTGGGACAGTGAGTTGTATTAGGCCCCCAGACATCATTCATCTATTTGACTCAGATCGGTCCATATTTGGATATAGCTACCATATAGACCGATCTGCCGATTTAGGGTCTTAGGCCCATAAAAGCCACATTTATTATTCGATTTTGCTGAAATTTGGGACAGTAAGGTGTGTTAGGCCCTTCGAAGTCCTTCTTCAATTTAGCCCAGATTGGTCCAGATTTGGAACTAGCTGCCATATAGACCGATCTCTCGGTTTTAGGTCTTGGGGCCATAAAAGGCGCATTGTTTGTCCGATTTTGCTACAATTTGGGACAGTGAGTCGTATTAAGCCCCTCGACATACTTCTGTAATATGGCACAGATCGGTCCAGATTTGGATACCGCTGCCATATAGACCGATCTCTTGATTGTAGGTTTTGGCCCATAAAAGGCGCATTTATTGTCCGATTTCGCCGAAATTTGGGACGGTGAGTTGTGCTACCATCTTCGACATCCTTCTTCAATTTGGCCCAGATCGTTCCAGATTTGGATGTAGCTGTCATATAGACCAATCTCTCGATTTAAGGTTTTGGGCCCATAAAAAGAGCATCTATTGTCCGATTTCGCCGAAATTTGGGACAGGGAGTTGTGTTAGACTCTTCGACGATTATCCTTCAACTTGGTCCAAATCGGTCCAGATTTGGATATAGCTGCCATATAGACCGATATCTCGACTTTTTGCTTGTTTTTTGTTTGCCTAAAAAGATATACTGCGCAAAGTACTCGACAGCTGCGAACATTGGTGGAGGGTATATAAGATTCGGCCCGGCCGAACTTAGCACGCTCTTTTTTGCTATATATAAGAAGTTTTTTCCCTACAATTTCCATTTATCAATTTATGAAATGAAATTTTATTTTCCTAACAAATGTTATTCCAAAATTGGTAACACTGAGCAGGCTATGGCCATTGCATGCGTTTGGAATGCACATTTCTCTCGCCATTAAAAACTTGTTGCAATTTAACACCTTTACACCCAATTCTCGATGAAATGTGGTAACACCAACCCCCACTGCAGTCTCAATGAAAGACCCAGAGAATGGAATGGAATGAAATTTGGTACTATATATTTTGTTTTTAGCAAAATACCACACTGGGTATAGGGAGAAAATATTTTCCTTTATTTTTTTCGCCTCAAAATAAATAAAAACAACAAGCCGAAAACAAACAAACCGACCTAACTAAACTGAGAATGGGAGCAAGTGAATGTAATTGAAATCGCATAAAAAGAAATATCAAACCCCACCCAAATCCAACGCAGATCAACCTCGTCGACTCCATCGACAGGCATATTCAGACGACGCCCACTTAATTCAATGCCCTTTGAAACTGAATTTGAAAAACTGCACACAAAACTAAGAGCTGAGCATTTTATGCATCAGGCATTGTGATTTTCAAATGGGGAAAAAAATCGAAACCAAAAATCAGAAAATTTTTTTATTCCTCACAGAGCTTATTGCACATGCAGGCAATTAAAAATTCAAATTTCTCATCAAATCAAGTGAAAGAGCAAAAATAACAAAAAAGCAAACTAAACTCGGGGGAAAAAATCCATAAAATTTAATGGGATTTAATTGGGAAAATTTTGTGTTATTATATGTGCTGGATTTCGTTGTTGTTGTTGTTGTTTCTTTTCTAGAATTTTGGGAAAATTGGGGAATTTTATTGAAGTTTGGAAACATAACGCACAGAATTTTAATTTGGTGCTTTTCGATGTAGGTATGTTTTTTTTTAAATAGAGGAAAAACTTCAATCAGGTTTCGCTCTTTTGATTGTGGGGAGATGTTTCATTGGCAAGTATAATGCATTTGCAATCATCAATGCTCAGAGTTACGATACATCCAATGCCACTTTTATTAGCACATCAAAAATTCAAAATTAAAATGCAAGTGCTAAAATCCATATGGCTATGAATGAAATTCGTATAAATATTGTGAATGCATTTTTAGTTAAATTATAAAAAAAAAAATGAAAAAAGTGTTTTTTTTTAGTTTATTTGCTGCCAAAAACATTTACAATTTAACAAAATATGCACGTAATAAATGCATTGGGTTTTTATGGTTAAAGGCGAATTTTGTCAATAAAGCACATTCATAAAAATGTATTTGCAATGCACACTGAGGCTAATTTGAGTAGGAACAGTTTCCAAATGTCCAACAGATACAAGGACATGCTGAGTTGTGGGCGAAAAATTCTAAAACGATCGGAACCGAACAAGGATGATCGGGAGATCGGTTGATATGGGAGCTATATAAGATTACTAGCCTAACCGGGCCCGCTCCGCTGCGCCTTCTTTAACTCTCTAATATCTTTTTAGGCTGGGGACACTTCGCTCTGAATGCGGATATCGAATTCGTGCCATTGTAGCCTATGACGCTGAACGCGTTCGTATCCTGGCGAGAACATCGAACAAAGCGGTGTTTATCCCCACTTATTGTTGGCGACATTTGCAAGGTACAATGCCATGAATGGTCATTTAAAAAATTTTCCCCAAAAAGGTGTCGCACTGTGGGACGCCGTTCAGATTCGGCTATAAAATAAGGTTCCTTATCATTGAGCACTCATTGATGGGTGAGAAGATAGCCCCTGCTCAGTTCCTGGTGTTTTTAAAAATTATGGTAATGAGAAGTGCTTTTTAGGGGAGAGGGTGGCACCTAAGACATTTCGACTCAAATTTGAATAAAAAATTTGTGCTGCACTTCCAAATCGTTTTTAATTTAAGCACCATATTGCCATGGCCCGTAAATATAGAGGGTGTTTTGGCGCTGAAGCGGCCACTGGCACTTTGCAATAGAAATAGATATCAAATTTGTTTTTTATTCCCAACGGAAATGAAGTTCAGTTTAGGGGGTGCTTTAGGGCGTACCCCAAAACACTTGGCTCCTAAATTGTATATCAAATTCGTTTCCTACTCTCAAAAACCTTTCATTTGAGTCCTATATTTTCATAATGGGTCAAATAACCCATTTGACGTATCTTTAGGGGGGGAAAAGCGCCACCTAGACTTGAACGCAAATCTACTGGCTTTTCATTTGAGTCTCATATTGACATGAACTGGGAATATATCTGTTTTAGAAGAGATTTGGGACTGGGGGCCCTCTGGGTACTTGGACCCAAATTTTAATACCATATTCGTTTTCTGGTCTCCAAAACCTTTCATTTAATACCCTTAATACCCATCGGACCACTTTTGGATATGGGTGGCGTTTTTGGGGTAAAGGGGAGGATTCGCCTCAACCCGATATCTAAAAATGATAAAGCTTATGTTTCCTTGCAGACAAATGTACACAATCTATGAAAATTTTAAGAAAATCGGTTCAGCCAAGTATCATATAGTCATAAGGGGCCTAAGGGCGTTTTAAAGGGGTGCCATGACCCCCCTACTTTGATCTGATTTTGAATGCCAGATTCGAAATCTAATCAAGAATACCTTTCATTTGAGCCCCATATTGTAATGAACGTCCAATATGTCTGTTTGGGGGAGTTTTGGGGTTGGGGTGGCCCGATGGGTACTTAAACTCAAATTTTAATATCATATTCGTATTCTACTCTCCAACACCTTTCATTTGATACCTATATTGTCCCGATCGGTTCACTTTTCATTTTGGGTTGTGTTTTTGGCATAAGGGGGAGGGTCCGTCCCCCTTAGAATATCGAAACATTATATAGCCTATGTTTCCTTCCAGACCAAACTACCATATTAGTTTTCTGGTCTTCAATACCTTTCATTTGATACCCTTAATGTGCCCATCGGACCACTTTCGGATATGGTTGGCATTTTTGCGGTAAAGGGGAGGGACCGCCCCCATATTACTAAAGGTAATATAGCCTATGTTTGCTTCCAGACAAACGTACACAATCTATGAAAATTTTAAGAAAATTGGTTCAGTCAAGAATCATATAGTCATAATGTGTCTAATGGCGTTTTTAAGGGGTGGCATGACCCCCCTACTTTGATCTGATTTTGAATGCCAGATTCGAAATCCAATCAAGAATACCTTTCATTTGAGCCCCATATTGTAATGAACGTCCAATATGTCTGTTTGGGGGAGTTTTAGGGTTGGGGTGGCCCGATGGGTACTTAAACTCAAATTTTAATATCATATTCGAATTCTACTCTCCAACACCTTTCATTTGATACCTATATTGTCCGGATCGGATCACTTTTCATTTTGGGTTGTGTTTTTGGCCTAAGGGGGAGGGTCCGTCCCCCTTTCGATACCGAAAAAGTTTATAATCTATGTTTCCTTCCAGATCATTCTACACAATATGCGAAAATTTCGAGAATACTGGTTATGCCTTTTTTCAGTCTATACGGAACAAACAAACCGAGTCCCATATATCCGTGATTGTCTAATGTGCCCATCTTGGGCGTTTTTTGTGGGGGTGGGGTAACCCTCTATACTTCGACATGAATTTGTATGCCAGATTCGTTATCTTCTCCCTCATACTTTTCATTTGATACCTATATTGGTCCGCCCACTTCCGTTATCAATAAATTATAAAGCCTACTCCTACTTCCTGACTATATTCGTAATCTACTTCCGAATACCTTTCATTTGTCATGATCGTCAAATAAACCTATTTTAAGGTGTTTTGGGGCTGGGGCGGCCCTCCAGGTACTTGGAGCCAACTTTTATTATGAAATTCGTACTCTACTCTTGAATACTTTTCATTTGAATCTCATATTGTCATGATCGGTCCACTTTTATTTTGGGTAGTACTTTTCGGGTAAAAGGAAGGGTCGGCCCCCCTCCCGATATCAAAAATTTGTATAGCCTATGTTTCCTTCCAGACCAACCGAAACAATCTGTGAAAATTTCAAGGTAATCGGTTCAGCCGTTTTTGAGTTTATACGGAACAAACAATCAAACCGACAAACAAACACAAATTGAATTCTATATCTAAAGATAGACCGATTTGGATCATACTTGGCACATTTGTTGAAACTCATAACAACACACTACAGGCTCCATTTCAGACAAATCGGACAAAAACTACGGTTTCCAAGGGCTCAAGAAGTCAAATCGGAAGATCGGTTTATATGGAAGCTATATCAGGTTATAGACCGATTTGAACTATTCCTAGAACAGTTGCTGAAGAAAGACCCCGATCTGGGGTCTTGACTTCTTGAGCCTCTACAGGGAGCAATTCTTATCCGATTTGGCTGAAATATTGCATGACGTGTTTTGTTATGATTTCCAACAACTGTATTAAGTATGGCGCAAATCGGTACATAACCTGATATAGCTGCCATATAAACCGATCCGGGGTCTTGACTTCTTGAGCCACTAGAGGACGCAATTATTATCCGATTTGAATGAAATTTTGCATGAGGTGTTTTGTTATGACATCCAACAACTGTACTAAGTATGGTTCAAATCGGTCCATAACCTGATATAGCTGCCATATAAACGGATCTGGGGTCTTGACTTCTAAAGCCTCCAGAGGGCGCAATTATTATCCGATTTGGCTGAAATTTTTTACAACGGCTTCTCTGATGACCTTTAACATATGTGGCATGAATCGGTTAATAGCCTAATACAGCTCCCCAATAAACCGATCTCCCTATGTTACTTCTTCAGCTCCTAAAGTGCGCAATTCTTACTAGTTATACCCACCACCGAAGGTTGGGGGCATATTCACTTTGTCATTCCGTTTGCAACACATCGAAATATCCATTCCCTACCCTATAAAGTTCATATATTCTTGATCAGCGTAAAAATCTAAGACGATCTAGACATGTCAGTCTGTCCGTCTGTCCGTCTGTCCGTCTATCCGTCTGTCCGTCTGTGCGTTGAAACCACGCTACAGTCTTCACAAATTAAGATATGAGAAACTTTGCACAGATTTTTTTTTTTGTCCATAAACAGGTTAAGTTCGCAGATGGGCTATATCGGACTATATCTTGATTAGCCCCCATATAGACCGAACCACCGATTTAGGGTCTTAGGCCAAAAAAAAGCCACATTTATTATCCGATTTTGTTGAAATTTGGGACAGTGAGTTCTGTTAGGCCCCCAGACCTCCTCCGTCAAATTGGCTCAGATCGGTTCAGATTTTGATATAGCTGCCATATAGACCGATCCTCCGATTTAGCGTCTTAGGCCCATAAAAGCCACATTTATTATCCGATTTTGCTGAAATTTGGGACAGTGAGTTGTCTTAGACCCTTCGACATCATTCGTCAAATTGGCTCAGATCGTTTCAGATTTGGATATAGCTGCCATATAGACCGATCTCTCGATTTAAGGTTTTGAGCCCATAAAATGCGCATTTATTGTCCGATGTCGCCGAAATTTGGGACAGTGAGTTGTGTTAAAACTTTCGATATAATGTTTCAATTTGGCTCTGGTCGGTTCAGATTTGGATATAGCTGCAATATAGACTCTTGATTTAAGGTTTTTGGGCCATAAAAGGCGCATTTATTGTCCGATTTCGCTGAAATTTGGAAATTTTGGTCGAAATCGGTCCAGATTTGGATATAGCTGTCATATAGACCGATATCTCGATGTAAAGCCTTGGCCCAATAAAAGGCGCATTTATAATCTGATTTCACTGAAATTTGACACAGTGACGTATATTAGGCTTTTCGACATCCGTGTCATTAATGGTTCAGATCAGTTTATTTTTAGATATTGCTACTAAAAAGCTCAAAATTTTATTTTACACAGTTGAACAATGACTTGCACTTATTAGTATTTGGTCCAAATCGGAACATATTTCGATATAGCTGCTATGGGTCATAAGGTATGCATTTTCCCCGGATTTGACCAAAGGTGGTTTACATATGTACTCGAGGTGGTGGGTATTCAAAGGTCGGCCCGGCCGAACTTAACGCCTTTTTACTTGTTTTTTACTGATCTGTCCGCAGGATTTCATCGAAATCTGTTCAGATTTAGATACAGCTCCCAGATATATGTATTGCTCGATTTCCACCTAAATGGTGGACTGTTAGTTCGATATCTCTCATATATATATTAATATATATATTTATATATATTGGGTTGCCCAAAAAGTAATTGCGGATTTTTCATATAGTCAGTGTTGACAAATTTTTTCACAGCTTGTAACTCTGTAATTGCATTCTTTCTTCTGTCAGTTATCAGCTGTTACTTTTAGCTTGCTTTAGGAAAAAAGTGTAAAAAAAGTATATTTGATTAAAGTTCATTCTATGTTTTATTAAAAATGCATTTACTTTCTTTTAAGAAATCCGCAATTACTTTTTGGGCAACCCAATATATTGCTCAAATTTATAATTATAGGGTAGGTATAGGGTGTTATATAGTCGGCTGCACCCGACTTTGCCTTTCCTTAGTGGTTCTATGTCCGGAACTTGGAGCCTGTTCAGAGATTCTTAACATTTCGCAACGCACTGATTGCCGCCATAGACCCTGATTTTCCTGGCTAACATCCCTGGGAAATCCCTTTCCTGGGTTTCAATTGTGTCTACCCTTATGACAGAAAGTTTTGACTGAAATTCGAAATACTCGGTCATCGTTAAACCGATACCAAGTGCATCAAAGCAGACGTTAAATTTCGTCCCCGTCCGCATTTTGGAACTTTCAGTCCAGAATGAGTTTTAATTATCCAATTTTTGGCTGAAGTTAGATTAATTATAAAATTCCCCATTGCAAAGTAGTGTCTTTTATTGAAAAAAAAAAGTTCAATGGCTATTTTTCTGCTTCTTTGACGAAAACATCATCAAACCATAAAGCAATACAGCCAGCCAACAATGTTTATAAACAAAAGCAACAAAAAAAAAAAACCAAAAAAAAAAAACTAATGTAAGTAAGACAAACGCGTGCCGAATTAATAAACAACGGTGTTAAAACAAGCCAAACAGAAAGACGGACTAAAACAGAAGTAAAAAAAAAAAAAAATAAAAACACAACTACAATTCAATCCAATATGAATTTCTTGCAATGTTTGTTGTTGTTTCTGTGCAACTTTGTTTTTGTTTTATTTAAGCAAATAAACAAATCGGTTTTATATCTACGCTGTGGGTATTGATCTGCAGTACATCAACATATGCATACAAATACATGCCCAACACCCACAAGAATATCACCCACTTCAGCTCGCACACACCGATGGGCCCTTTAGCAATGAAAGTAAAAATGCTTTAACACCACTTATGAACCTTACTGTAGCAAGCAGCAGAAGCAGCAGCAGCGAACATACCATGCATGTGTGATGTTAAGATTTGTGACATTGTAAAAGTTTGTCAGTTTGCCTTTTTTCTCTTTTGAAAGGTATTTCACATATGACATATGGCACATCTGCTGCTGCTACGGCTGTTGCGGCGTCTTGTGCATCTTAAGCCTCAAGCCATAAAATATTTTATGATAATTCCGACTAAATACTTTTGTGGGCGAATAAGGCATAAAATTAGGCATTTCATTTGTACAAGCGTAAGGGTTTGACGAATTTATGATGCGAATTTTAAAATTTTAATACCTCCCCATAAGGCATTTGTCGTCGTCGTTGTCGTCTACCTGAGATATGCGATTGGTGTGATGGATTGCAAGAAGTTTTGACTTTCTATGGAAAGTGAAGTGAACTTTTTATGAGAATGAAGGAAGGAAGGAAGGAAGTAAATCCAGGGATTTATGCACTCAAATTATGTTGTATTTAAGCTAAGGCCCAAGAATTTTCGAGTACAAGATGGCAATTAATGAGTGATAAGCTGCAGGTGATTTCTTTTACACCTATGAGCAAATAAGGAGTTATAAGAACAAAATTCATGTGTGTGAACAACTTAGGGATGGAAGGAAGGCCAAGGGGTAATAAAACCCAGGAACAAGAAAGAACACCTTTGTGAAAAAAGAAAATTTTATATAAAAATAAAATTTAGATAAAATGTTCTAGAGAAATGAAATTTTGACAAAATTTCCTACACAAAAGAAATGTTGTTGTTGTAGGAACGATTTTTGTTGTATCTTTTGTATGATTTTTTCTGTTGAATCTCAGGATCCAGGAACTTTGCGGTGGGGTGTGCCCAGAGGGATCTGGGTCTGGCTGGGGCAGTTGAACAGGTGACGTGTATCGTTTGGCCCAGGTCACAACTGGGACACACAGATATCTTTAGATCTCAGGAAAAAAAATTTTTACAAAATTTCCCATAAAAAGGAAATTTTGACA
The DNA here is from genome assembly GCF_963082655.1 of Stomoxys calcitrans. Taxonomy (NCBI): domain Eukaryota; kingdom Metazoa; phylum Arthropoda; class Insecta; order Diptera; family Muscidae; genus Stomoxys; species Stomoxys calcitrans. The sequence continues at coordinate 153,672,207 of NC_081555.1, read as the reverse complement.
AAATTTCCTACAGAAATAAAGTTTTCCTGTAAAATTAAAATTTTTCCTAAATTTCGTATATGAAAAAAAAACTGCTTTTAGAATTTTAACCAACATTTTCTATAGAAATGATATTTGAAAAATTTCATAAAGAAATTAAATTTTGACTGAATTACCTATAGCTACGAAATTTTGAGATAATTTCCCATAAAAAGGAATTTTTGACAAAGTTACCTACTGGAATGAAGTTTTGACAAAATTTCCCATATATGTGAAATTTTGTTAAAAATTTACATTAGAAATACCATTTTGACAGATTTTCTTATAGAAATGAGATTTTGAGAAAAATTCCCAGAGAATTCAAAATTTTTAAAAAAAATTCCTAAAGAAATGAAATTTTTACAAATTTCGCCACAAAGAATGAAGAGGAATGAAGGTTTGACAAAATTTCCCATAAAAATAAATTTTGATAACATTTCCTTTGAAGAGTAACATTTTGACAAAATTTCTTATGGGAATAAAACTTTGAAAATCTCCTATTGTCGGTTTGCATTCTTTTATTTTGATCTTGAAAATTCTTTCGTGATTTTTAATAGAAAACTAAATGCAAAATTTTAACCAAATCGGTTAAAAATTGCGGCTTTTAAGGGCTCAAGATGTGAAATCGGGAGATCGGTTTATAGGGAAGCTAAATCATGTTCTTGACCGATTTGGACCGTACTTGGCACAGTTGTTGGGAGTCATAACAGAATCCTATGTGCAAAATTTCAGCCAAATCGGCTTCCGGGGGCTCAAGAAGTCAAATCGGAAAATCGGTTTATATGGGAGCCACAATATATCAGGTTATAGACCAATTTAGAGCGTATTTGGCACAGTTGTTAAAAGTCATAACAGAACACCATATGAAAATTTTCAGCCAAATCAGATGAAAAGTGAGGCTTCCAGGGCCTTCAGAAGTCAAATCGGGAGATCGATTTACATGGGAGCTATATCCAAATCTGAACCCGATATGGCCCATTTGCAATCCTCAACAACCTACACGAATATTAAGTATCTGTGGAAAATTTCATGCGGCTAGCTGTACACGTGACCGCTATCGTGATTTCGACAGACGAACGGAACGTTTCCATTCAGAACGGCTGGTTCGACGCAGAATGGCGAGACGATCAAGAATGTATATATTTTAAGGGGTCCTAGATCAATATTTTGAGGTGTTACAAACGGAATGACTAGAATCGAATAATGTGGTGGGTATTAAAAGTTCGGCACGGCCTTTTATAGCCTCCATCATAGGATGGGGGTATACTAAGTCATACTGTTTGTAACTCCTCGAAATATTCGTCATGACATTTTGAGTCGATCTAGCCATGTCCATCCGTCTGTCCGTCTGTCCGTCCGTCTGTCCGTCCGTCCGTCTGTCTGTCGAAAGCACGCAGGAGTAAAGCTAGCCGCTTGAAGGAGTAAAGCTAGCCGCTTGAAATTTTGCACAAATACTTCCTATTAGTGTAGGTCGGTTGGGATTGTAAATGGGCTATATCGGTCCACGTTTTGATATAGCTGCCATATAAACCGATCTTGGGTCTTGACTTCTTGAGCCTCGAGAGGGCGCACTTCTCATCCGATCTGGCTGAAAATTTGCACATGGTGTTTTGATATCACTTCCAACAACTGTGCTAAGTATGGTTTAAATCGGTTCATTTTTTGATATAGCTGTCATATAAACCGATCTTGGGTCTTGACTTCTTGAGCCCCTAGAGGGCGCAATTCTCATCCGATTTGGCTGAAATTTTGCATGAGGTGTTTTGTTATGCCTTCCAATAACTGTGCTAAGTATGACGCAAATTGGTTCATAACCTGATATTGCTGCCATATAAACCGATCTTGGGTCTCGACTTCTTGAGCCTCTAGAGGGCACAATTATCATCCGATTTGACTGAAATTTTGTACATAGTGTTTTAGTCTCACTTCCAAGAACTGTGATAAGTATGGTTTAAATCGGGTAATGTTTTGATATAGCTGCCATATAAACCGATATTGGGTCTTGACTTCTTGACTTCTTGAGCCTCTAGAGGGCGCACTTCTCATCCGATTTGGCTTAAAATTTGCACATGGTGTTTTGATATCACTTCCAACAACTGTGCTAAGTATGACGCAAATTGGTTCATAACCTGATATTGCTGCCATATAAATCGATCATGGGTCTTGACTTCTTGAGCCCCTAGAGGGCGCAATTCTTATCCGATTTGGCTGAAATTTTGCATGAGGTGTTTTGTTATGACTTGCAATAACTGTGCTAAGTATGATGCAAATCGGTACATAACCTGATATTGCTGCCATATAAACCGATCTTGGGTCTTGATTTCTTTACCCTCTAGAGGGCGCACTTCTCATCCGATTTGGCAGAAATTTTGTACAATGGCTTCTCTCATCACCTCCAACATACGTGTTCAATATGATCGGAATCGATCTATAGCTTGATACAGCTCCCATATAAACCTATCTCCCGATTTTGCTTCTTGAGCCCCTATTAGGCGCAATTCTTATCCGAATGGACTGAAATATTACACAATGACTTCTACAATGTTCAGCATTCATTTATGGTCCGAATCGGACTATAACCTGATGTAGATCCAATTGCATAACAGTTCTTATTCAATATTCTTTGTTTGCGTAAAAAGAGATACGGCGCATAGAACTCAACAAATGCGATCTATGGTGGAGGGTTTATAAGATTCGGCCCGGCCGAACTTGGCACGTTGTTTACTTTTGTTTAATATTGAATTTTCCATGGAAATTATAATTTAATAAAATAATTAAACCACCGGCATTTTCTCCAACAATTCTAGTTATTGAAATTAATTTATTTTATTTTTAAAATATTTATTTTTTAATTCCTTGTTTTCAATCATCACCACAGCAATATTTGCATTTTTCTCTCGACGAAAACATATAAAAAAAAAACAATACCAGAAATATTTTTGCTATTGATTTCATGTTAGTTTTTTTTTATTCATTATTACGTTATCATTGTAATCCTTGATATCCTTTGGAGTTTATACATATTCACATTTCTGTTGTTGGCATTTTAATTTTCCATTTGTGTATTCATGTTGATGTGAGTGATGTTTTCCATAACAACAAATTATTGTTTACACACAAAAAAAAGAGATAACAAATTTTTTCGTAAATTTTTTACTATTTTAAATGAAAATAATGAAATTCTGTAGTTGTGTGTTTGTGCGATTGTTTTCTTCCATTTCAAAAAAAAGAAGAAAAAAAGAATCCACTGCAAGTGGGTTTTTTAATTGGTTTAATGGTTACTTCAGCATTCGTAACAGACGCAGCAGCAGCAGCAGCAGCAGCCTTCTCGTCTGCGCTCGACTTGCACAATATGAAATTTGTTGGTAGGTAAAAACAAAAAAAAAAGATAAAGCTTTTGTTAGTGTGCTTCTGTTTCTGGTTTGTGGTGAAGATATTGAAGTGTCTGAAATTACTCCAAAGTGTTGGCAGACAGCAGCAATTATGCATGGATGTTTGTTTCTCTTCTACTTTTTGTTTACGATAGGGCACCTTGGCAAAGTTATGTTTCAGTAGATAGGTCGTTTACAACATTCAATTAAAATTTACGCATCAATTGGCCGTAAGGCAGAGACAGAGAGAGAGAGAGAGAGGGAGTGTGCCTAAGTTTTTCCCATAAATACTTTTTTGGTTCTTGGAAAAAAGTTTTTTGTTAAACTTGAAATTGATTGGGCAAAGTTTACTATGAGGAAATTACCAGCGTTCTCTAGATCTGAGTTTACTTTGCAGATGGCTTAAAATCGATTATATATCAATTAAGAGACTTGTGCAGAAGGTATGATTTAAAATGTTTATTTATCAAAAAAATAGATGGGAAGTTTGACAAAGAAGTTTTTTTTATAAGAAATGGTCGGATCGTTTGTTTTCTCTGCACTGTAAGAAGGATATTCAAAATATTTTTTTTTTTTTTTTGAAAATTTTAAAATGCGAGCTAGAGAAGGAATACTTTCAGTAAAAAGCCAAGGCGAACGTTTAGTTCGGCCAATAATGTCTACTAATTACTACAAAAGGTACATCGGTAAGTGAGGTGGGTAATAGGGTGGAGACTATTGGGCATTTATTTTGATGAACACCCTTTTTTCCCAGTCCGAGGTTTCGGGACAAGGTCAGAAAATCGATAAAAAGCCTCTCGCCATTAAACGCAACAGGGCCTAATGTATTGGGTTGCCCAAAAAGTAATTGCGGATTTTTTAAAAGAAAGTAAATGCATTTTTAATAAAATTTAGAATGAACTTTAATCAAATATACTTTTTTTACACTTTTATTCTAAAGCAAGCAAAAAGTAACAAGCTGTGAAAAAATTTGTCAACGCCGACTATATGAAAAATTCGCAATTACTTTTTGGGCAACCCAATAATATTTTCTGTACTGCTACTGAATAGAGTGAAGCTATCATACGCCCCATCTTCACAGGTGAAAGATTGTTATAAATGTAGGCCAAACTCCTACGTGAGATAATACACTGAATAGAAGTCCTTAGATATCAAAGTGGTACGCAACATCAAAGCTTAGTATGGCCCGAATCGGTCCATAGCTCCAATAGCATAGCAGTTCTTATCCATTATTCGTTTTTTCTCTTGAAAAAGATACAGGCGAAAGAACATGACAAATGCGATCCATGGTGAAGGGTATATTAGATTCGACCCGAACGAACTCAGCACTCTTTTGACTGTTTTTATTTATCTTTTAAGACGAGCTTAGTAATCGAAGATTTTTTTTTTTTTTTTGCAAATGGAAAAGTTAAGCCATAAGACACCACAACACCAACCATGGTATATCGCGTTTGCACTTCTTGGCTAAGGAGGTCATAAACATTTGCAACCTAAGGAGGTCATAAACATTTGCAAGCCTAAAACCCATTCGGGTGGAATCTTCGATTTTCAAACATCAACAACTCAGCGAATTTTTATCAAATCGAAAATCGTTCCACAGTTAGTGGCTAAATTTGTTTTCTCTACAAGAAAATAGTACTCAAACGCCTTTTATGCGTCGTAGCCCAAAACCCAAACGGGTGGGAACCTCATTGCCGAAATAAGGTACGATTTAGATCAAAATCGACACGGATATTGAGTGGTCTAATAAGTACAAGTCATTGTTCAAATTTGTAAAACAAAATATTGGTCTTTTTGATAGCCATAACCAACTAGAGACCGATCTGAACCATCTACGACACGGATGTCGAAAAGCCTAACATGAGTCACCAGGTCAAATTTCAGCGAAATTGGATTATAAATGCCCCTTTTATTGGGCCAATACTTTAAATCGAGAGTTCGGTCTATATGGCAGCTACATCCAAATCTGAACCGATCTGGGCCAAACTTAAGAGGGCTGTCGAAGGGCCTAAAACAACTTACTGTCCCAAATTTCGGCGACTTCGGACAATAAATGCGCCTTATATGGGGCAAAACCTTAAATCGAGCGATCGGTCTATATGACAGCTACATCCAAATCTTAACCGATCTGGGCCAAATTGTAGAAAGCTGTCGAAGAACCTAACGCAACCCACTGTCCAAAATTTCAGAGAAATCGGACAATAAATGCGCCTTATTGTGGGCCCAAAACCTTAAATCAAGAGATCGGTCTATATGGCAGCTATATTCAAATCTGAACTGACCTGTACCATATTGCAGAAAGTTTTCGAAGAACCTTACTCAACTCACTGTCCCAAATTTCGGCGACATCGGACAATAAATGCACCTTTTTTGGGCTCAAAATCTGATAGCGAGAGATTGGTCTATATGGAAGCTAAATCCAAATCCGGACCTATCTGAGCCAAACTGATGAATAATGTTGAAGGGCCTAACTCAACTCACCGTCCCAAATTTCGGGGAAATCGGACAATAAATGCCCCTTTTATGAGCCCAAGACCCTGAATCGAGAGATCAGTCTATATGGCAGCTATATCCAAATCTGAACCGATCTGTACCATATTGCAGAAAGCTGTCGAAGAACCTAATGCCATTCACAGTCCAAAATTTCGGCTACATCGGACATTAAATGCGGCTTTTATTGACCCAAAATCGGATAGCGAGAGATTGGTCTATATGGCAGCTAAATCCAAATTTGGACCGATCTGAGCCAAATTGCAGAAACCTGTCGAAGAACTATCCCAAATTTCGGCGACGTCGGACAATAAATGCGCCTTTTTTGGAGCATAGCGAGAGATCAGTCTATATGACAGCTAAATCCAAATATGGACCGATCTGAGCTAAACTGAAGAAGAATGCTGAAGGGCCTAACTCAACTCACTGTCCCAAATTTCGGCGACATCGGACAATAAATGCGCCTTTAATGGGCGTCTTTCTTGAGCCTCTAGAGGGCGCAATTGGAATGATTGGAATGAAATTTTGCACGGCGTGTTTTGTTATGATATCCAACAACTGTGCCAAGTATGGTTCAAATCGGTTCAGAACCTGATATAGCTGCCATATAAACCGATCTTGGGTCTTAACTTCTCGAGCCTCTAGAGGGCGCAATTCTTATCCGATTGGAATGAAATTTTGCACGACGTTTTTTTTGTTATGATTTCCAGCAACTGCGCCAAGTATGGTTCAAATCGGTCCATAACCTGATATAGCTGCCATATAAACCGATCTTGGGTCTTGACTTTTTGAGCCTCTAGAGGGCGCAATTCTTATCCGATTAAAATGAAATTTTGCACGACGTGTTTTGTTATGATATCCAATAACTATGCCAAGTATGGTTCAAATCGGTTCACAACCTGACATAGCTGCCATATAAACCGGTCTTGGGTCTTGACTTCTTGAGCCCCTAGAGGGCGCAATTCTTATTCGATTGAAATGAAATTTTGCACGACGTGTTTTGTTATGATATCCTACAATTGTGCTAAGTATGGTTCAAATCGGTTCATAACCTGGTGTAGCTGCCATATAAACCGATCTTGGGTCTTGACTTCTCGAGACTTTAGAGGGCGCAATTTTCATCCGATTGAAATGAAATTTTGCACGACGTGTTTTGTTATGATATCCAACAATTGTGCTAAGTATGGTTCAAATCGGTCCATAACCTTATATAGCTGCCACATAAAACCGATGTTGGGTCCTGAATTTTTCAGCCCCTAGAGGGCGCAATTCTTATACGATTGAAAAGAAATTTTGCACGACGCGTTTTGCTGTGACTTCCAACAACTGTGCTAAATTAGGTTCAAATAGGTCAATAACCTGATATAGCTGCCATATAAACCGATCTTGGGTCTTGACTTCTTGAGCCTCTAGAGGGCGCAATTCATATCCGATTGAAATGAAATTTTGCACGACGTGTTTTGCTGTGACTTCCAACAATTGTGCCAAGTATGGTTCAAATCGGTCCATAACCTGATATAGCTGTCATATAACCGATCTTGGGTCTTGACTTTTTGAGCCTCTAGAGGGCGCAATTCTTATCCGATTAAAATGAAATTTTGCACGACGTGTTTTGTTATGACTTTCAGCAACTGCGCCAAGTATGGTCCAAATCGGTTCACAACCTGATATAGCTGCCATATAAACCGATCTTGGGTCCTGACTTCTTGAGCCTCTATAAGGCGCAATTCTTATCCGATTGGAATAAAATTTTGCACGACGTGTTTTGTTATGATTTCCAGCAACTGCGTCAAGTATGGTTCAAATCGGTCCATGTTTCGATATAACTGCCATATAAACAGATCTGGCATCTTGACTTCTTGAGCCTCTATAGAGCGCAATTGTTATCTGATTTGCCTGAAATTTTGTACGACGGATCCTCTTAAGACCTTCAACATACGTGTCTAATATGGTCTGAATCGATCAATAGCTTGATACAGCTCCCATACAAATCGATCTCCCGATTTTGCTTCTTGAACCCCTACAAGGCGCAATTCTTATACGAATGAACTGAAATTTTACCCAATGACTTCTACAATGTTCAACATTCATTTATGGTCCGAATCGGACTTTAACTTGATATAACTCCATTAGCATAACAGTTCTTATTCAATATTCTCTGTTTGCCTAAAAAGAGATGCCACGCATAGAACTCGACAACTGCGATCCATGGTGGTGGGTTCCCAAGATTCGGCCCGGACGAACTAAGTACGGTTTTACTTGTTTTTAAATATTTTTACACCCAGAAAAAATAATTTTCAATGCCATAATTTTTACTTGCTAAAAGAAAATATTGAATCAAAATCAAAACACTTTTCCAAAAATTTAATCGCATAAATCCATACAATTGTGATTTTAACCCCTTTCCGGGTTAATGGAAATTTCCACAATCTTCCAAAGCAAACCAACATGTTCTTCATACCACAAACTCAGTGATTCTGATTAGCACCTACACATATTTTGTGAAATACAAGTTTTGAACTTTATGAGACCGCCTTACGAAAACTACGTCAACAAACCGAAATAAGTTCACATGGTTTTCGTTTTTAGTTTGTTTCAAGAAAACCTTGAAATTCTTATCAGTTAGAAAACAAGAGGGGAGCAATCTTTGGAAATAATACAAAACATATTTTCACATAAATAATCAAAAAAAAACATGAAATCTTACAAAAATCAAAGACGCACTTACATGACACTCGCTGAACTTCTGTTTTGTTGAGCTTTAATCCAAAGTTTTTTTGTTTCTAATTTTAGAAAATGGTATCCGTTTGTGGTGACATGTCAGAGTTAGAACAGAGATTTATGGCAAAAAAAAACACCATTACAGCAAAAGGGAATAGCCAAAGGAAAAGAAACTTTTGGATACCAAATGGCAGGGGGTGTCAAAAAATTTACATTTATTAAATTTTGTTGCTCAAAATTTTGCTCTACTCAAAGAAGGGCAGGTTGTGTTATAGGTTTAGGGGTTGTTAGAAACTTTTTTTTCTTATACACTTTGGGGTAGGTTTTTGACACTACACAAATTTTCGCAATTTTTTTTTTTTTTTTGGAATCAAACTTTGTTTAAAAAATTTTCTTTATTTTTTCTTAATTCCTTTCTTAAGGATTTAATTAACCATTTATTATCGCGCAATTTCTTTCTTTAGTATTTCATTTTTCATTCTTATATTTCATCATAATTTTTTCTTCAAAAATTCGCATGCGATTTTAACAATTCGTGTTTTTTTTCAATTTCTGCGTTTTCCGAAATTTTGCGTCTTAAATCCGTGAAATCTCAATACAAACTGAGCACACAACTAAAATTTCACTGTTTTGTTTTTTTCCAAAACACTTACAATACGAATTGAAAAATATCAAAAATTCCACCAAAACATCCATCCATAGAACAACCACATTTATGAGTGAAAGAGAAGGGGAAATCACAAACGAATGAAATGGGAAAAAAACACAACACCACACATGAAAGCGAAAATATGCCCGAAAAACTCATTACTTGGAGAGCACATGAATGCAGCACCAAAAAGAAGAAAAAAGTGCTCTGGAAGACCCGTCACAACCTCCATACAATCGCACAACAGAATCGTAAGATGGAAAGAACATCAGATCTTTGGGTTACTCCTAGGAACAACGACATGCCTAAAACTATGGCATGACCAGAGTAGCAATGTCATCATCATACGAGTTAAAACAACCACCAAACATAACCTCCCTCACTCAAAATATGGTATAGAAAGGGAATTGAGTTAGAAAAGAAGGAAACACCATCAAATGTCTTCATATATACGAAATTTCACCAACACTCACACACACACACAGTTATCAACCACTACTGCTTAGATTTGGTATGGTGTAGGTGGGATTTTGTTGTTGTTAAGAACCACAAAATCAAAACAAATTTGTAGATAACCTTAAACAATGTGTAAGACTCGTTGAGTTAGAGAAGAATTTTGAGGCTGGTCAAGAGACAAGAGAGAGAGAGAGAAAGCACTCACATAAGATGATCAAGAAGGTGTATGTGTAGTCTGTCGAAAGGATCACATGATTTCCGGTAATAATTTAATAGGTTGTGCCGCTTTTTTTTGAAATATAATTTAATTCGAAACAATTATTGGGTTGCCCAAAAAGTAATTGCGGATTTTTTAAAAGAAAATAAATGCATTTTTAATAAATCTTAGAATGAACTTTAATCAAATGTACTTTTTTTACACTTTTTTTCTAAAGCAAGCTAAAAGTAACAGCTGATAACTGACAAAAACTAAATCCAATAACTTAATACTTGCAAAAAAAGTTTATCAGGAACTTTTTCTATAAAAAGTTCTAAATGAACTTTTCATGAAAATAGTTCTATATTAACTTTTTCTTAAAAAAAGTTTATTATGAACTTTTTCATAGAAAAAAGTTCAGTATGAACTTTTCATAGAAAAAAGTTAATTATGAACTTTTTCATAGAACAAGTTCATTGTGAACTTTTTCATAGAACAAGTTCATTGTGAACTTTTTCATAGAACAAGTTCATAATGAACTTTTTCATAGAAAAAAGTTTATTATGAACTTTTTCATAAAAAAAAAATCATTATGAATTTTTTTATAGAAAAAAAGTTTATTATGAACTTTTTCATAGAAAAAAGTTCATTATGAACTTTTTCATAGAAAAAAATTCATTATGAACTTTTTCATAGAAAAAAAATTCATTCTGAACGTTTTCATAGAAAAAAGTTCATTATGAACGTTTTCATAGAAAAAAAGTTCATTACGAACTTTTTCATAGAAAAAAGTTCATTACAAACTTCTTCATAGAAAAAAGTTCATTACAAACTTCTTCATAGAAAAAAGTTCATTCATAGAAAAAAGTTCATTATGAACTTTTTCATAAAAAAATAGTTCTATATGAACTTTTTAATAGAAAAAAATTCATTATGAACTTTTTAATAGAAAAAAATTCATTATGAACTTTTTAATAGAAAAAAATTCATCATGAACTTCTTCGTAGGAACAACCTCATTATTAAACATTTCGTAGAAAAAGTTCATTATGAACTTTTCATAGAAAAAAATTTATTATGAACTTTTTCATAGAAAAAAATTCATTATGAACTTTTTTATAGGAAAAAGTCCATTATGAATTTTTTCATAGTAAAAAGGCCATTATGAACTACTTCATAGAAAAAAATCACTATGAACTTTTTCATAGAAAAAAGCCTTTTCATAAAAAAAAGTTTATTATGAACTTTTTCATAGCAAAAAGTTTACTATGAATGAACTTTTATAGAGCACTATGAAAAAAGTTCATTTAAACTTTTTCGTAGAAAAAAGTTGATCGTGAACTTTTGCATAAAAAAAAATTATTATATAGAAAAAGATGAGTTCATTATGAACTTTTTCATAGAAAAAAATTTCATTACGAACTTTTTCATAGAAAAAAGTTAATAATGAACATTTCGTAGAAAAAAGAAATTACAAACGTCTTCATAGAAAAAAAGTTCATTATGAACTTTTTCATAGAAAAACATTTATTATAAACTTTTTCGTAGAAAAAAGTTCATTGTGAATTTTTTTATAGAAAAATTCCATGATGAACTTTTTCATAGAAAAAAGTCCATTATGAACTTTTTCATAGAAAAAAAGTCCATTATGAACTTTTTCATAGAAAAAAGTCCATAATGAATTTTTTCATAAAAAAAGTTCTTTATGAACTCTTTCATAGAAAAAAGCTCATTATGAACTTTTGCATAGAAAAAGTTTATTATTGAAAAACATGTTAGTACGGCTTAAGTCGGGCAAAGCCGACGTTTAGATACCCTTCACTTCAAAGGTCATTCAGGCTTAGCCACCGAAATTAAAATTTGCTTGAGAAATATCGGCCAACAGATAGTATGCAAAATTTTAAGAAAATCTGTTAGGAATCTGTTACTCTCACCAAGGCTCTTAAAGTGAAAATCGGGTGATTACTACACATAGGAGCCATATCTAAATCTAAACCGTTTTATATGAAATTATACACCAATATCGGAAGTTTTAAGAGATTTCTTCATGCCAAAACGTGAGAATCGTTTAAGAAATGACCACATTATTGCAATATCAGTTCAAATCGAACGAATATAAACACTCGTATGGAAGCTATGTCCAAATCGGACAGTCGAGTAGACAGACCGATTTAGTCCAATCGAATCGGAATGTGATTCTTAGTAGATCCATATACTATTCAATGGATCTATCCCTCTTTCTTGGGGATGTTACACAAAAATTCACAAAATTATTACACCCTGCAGAGGTGCAGAGTATAGTGATAGTATTATGAAATTTTTTATATAGACAAATTTTTATATGAGACCCCTTTCAAGAGCGTCTATTCTTTCTTTCGGTGTATCTCACAGTCAATTTATACACATTTTCCAAAATAGCATCATTGACAAAAAACTCATATCACATAGTTTGAGTTCTCTCACCATCATCTCACTCAAAGGACCATTAGCAAATACTCACAAACAGGTATCATCAGCAGGTAGATTTTTGAAGTTAACAATCTTCTGCTTCAAAGATGAAGAGTATATATGTCAACAAAATGTTGATAACAACAACATTGTTATCTGAAAACAAATAATGAAGAAAGACACAAAAATTACATTCAAAATAAACACCTCAATGTGCAATCCAGGTATAAAAACAGATAACAAACTGGAAAATAACTCATTTCTGCGGGCAGAACACACCTAAGACAAGAGCAGAAAGGTCTTCGCAGCTTTACAGTTGGTTTAAAATTTTGCTTTGTTTTATTTATTTGCTGTTGGCACAGGTCAGTGGCAAGTTGGCAAGCGAGAGCATAAAACTCATGATGGAAATGTCACATCTTCCAGAGGTATCATAGACCATCCGACCTGCAGACAATGACGAACACTTCTGCAGGCGAGCAACACGAAAATATTTTCCAAAAATAGCATTTAATTAGGTCAAAGTACAAAAACAAAGAATTAACAGACCAAACAAAAAAAAAGAAAATACGATGGCACAAATCTCTTGGGCTTTGTTCTTATCGTTATGCCGTGTTTTCCTTTCCATTCGTTGCGTTTGGTTTGTTTAGTGATGTAGGTATGCCATGGCCATTGAAAAAAGGCCGCAGACAGAATATCATCTAATCTTAGACAATGGCTTAAAAAGCAAATGGCAAACACGAGTGAGGGACAGGGTAATCCAGTTTTCAAATGTTGACCACCTTATTCTCTTTTTAGGGATAAGTGACAAAATTGTTTTTGTGCCAGATTCAAACTGGCATGACAAAGAAAATTTTAGGCTCCCTACCTTTGAGCCTGCCCTTTTTTACTTGAATTCTTTACCAAAACTATTTTCAAAATCAAAAATTAATGATTTTATTTTTTTAGCTGCTATGTTACCCAGTTTTAATCTCATTTTGGCGCATTCTTAAGAGAACGCGCGTGCTTAGGTAGCATAAATTGCAGCACTGTGGCCCAGCCAAATTAACCTTTGGCTTTTTGAGCCCACTGCCAGCGGTGCTAATGGTGGTGAAGGTTTAGGGAATTCACTTTGCGACCATAAAAATTAAACGCTTTAAATGGCCATGGACACGGAAGAAGACCTGTGTGTATTAAAATGAGATCATTATCTTCATTAGCATTTTAAGTAACTTTTATTGTCGACAAGACGACATCAGCTGTAAGAATCCTGTCCCTGGCTGTCTGTCTCGCAGGCAGATAGGTAATCTAATCACTATGCCTCAGGTATGAACACAGGTGTTTAATATTGGTTTTCTGGTTACGCTTTGTGGATTTCAAGTGTAGAGATTAGATGGTGTTTTTCATTTGAATGACTTTTCTATTTACATAAAATATTTGGGTTTGAGACAAAAACAGAAATTTTTTGCATTGCTGGAGACAGCGTTAATTTGGTGGTTACCTTGAAAGGCATATGGAACATGAAATCAATATAAAGATGAGTTTTTATGCCTTAATTCGGCTTGTATTTACCGCGAACACAAAACTGCTACTAAACAAAAGCTGCTATTAGTCATCATATAACAAACTACAAATTATGATGAAAATTCACAGAAAAAAGAAACGGCCATATTACCTGCACAAGGGCTCTCGATGCTAAAATAAGAGTAATTTGTGATCACTCCCAAACACACAAAATTTGGATTAAATGCCCACAACAATTAATTTTTTAGATCAAAAACAATAAATTAAGAAAAAATAGCTCGAAGCATAAAAATAAAATACATGACTAATACAAAATTCTAAATAGTGATGCGAATCAGGAAAATTTTTAATTTATTTTAAATTTTTCCAGAAAAAAATTATTAATTAATAAACCTTTTTCTAAGAAAGAAGTTCATTATGAACTTTTTCATAGAAAAAAGTTCGTTATGAACTTTTTCATAGAAAAAAGTTCGTTATGAACTTTTTCAAATAAAAAAGTTCGTTATGAACTTTTTTATAGACAAAAGTTCATTATGAAGTTTTTTATTAAAAAAAGTTCATTATGAAGTTTTTTATTAAAAAAAGTTCATTATGAACTTTTTTATTAAAAAAAGTTCATTATGAACTTTTTCATAGAAAAAGATCAATTTGAACTTTTTCATAAAAAAAAATCATTATGAACATTTTCATAAAAAAAATTCATTATGAACTTTTTCATAAAAAAAGTTTATTATGAACTTTTTCATAAAAAAAAGTTCATTATGAACTTTTTCATAAAAAATATCAATTTGAACTTTTTCATAAAAACAATTCATTATGAACTTTTTCATAGAAAAAAGTTCATTCAGCATGTCGAGGAGCTTAACACAACTCGCTATAACAAATTTCTGCGAAATCGGACAATAAATGCGCCGACAATGGGCCCAGGACCTTAAATAGAGAGATAAGTCTATATGATAGCTATATCCAAACGTAAACCGATTATGAACGTTTTCATAGAAAAAAGTTCATTATGAACTTTTTTATAGAAAAAAAGTTCATTATGAACATTTTCATAGAACAAAAATCATTAAAACTTGTTCATAGAAAAAAGATCGTTACGAATATTTTGATAGAAAAAAGATCATAATGAACTTTTTCATAGAAAAAAGTTAATTATGAACTTTTTCACAGAAAAAAGTTCATTATGAACTTTTTCATAGAAAAAAGTTCATTATGAACTTTTTCATAGAAAAAAGTTTATTATGAACTTTTTCATAGAAAAAAGTTTATTATGAACTTTTTCATAGAAAAAGGTAAATTATGAACTTTTTCATAGAACAAAAATTCATTATGAACTTTTTCATAGAAAAAAGTTCATTATAAACTTTTTCATAAAAAAATATTCATTATGAATTTTTTTATAGAAAAAAGTTCATTATGAATTTTTTCATAGAAAACAAATCATTATGAATTTTTTAATGGAAAAAAGTTAATTATAAACTTTTTCAGAGAAAAAGTGCATCATGAAGTTTTTAATAGGAAAAATGAAATTTTTAATAGAAAAAAGTTAATTATGAACTTTTTTCAGAGAAAAAAGTTCAATATGAAATTTTTCATAGAAAAAAGCTCTTTAAGAATTTTTTCATAGAAAAAAAGGTTATTAAGAAATTTTTCATAAAAAAAATTCACTATGATCTTTTTCATAGAAAAAGTTCACTTTGAACTTTTTCATAGAGAAAAGTTCATTATGATCTTTTACATACAAAAAAGTTCATTATGAACTTTTTCATACAAAAAAAAATTTATTATGAACATTTTCAAAGACACAAGTTCATTATGAACTTTTTCATTGAAAAAAGTTCATTATGAACTTTTTCATAGCAAAAAGTTCATTATGAACTTTTTCATAAAAAAAAATTCATAGAAAAAAGTTCATTATGAACTTTTTCATAGAAAAAAGTTCATTATGAATTTTTTCCTGGAGAATAGTTCATTATGAACTTTTTCATAAAAAACGTTCATTATAAACTTTTTTATAGAAAAACGTTCATAATGAACTTTTTCATTGAAAAAAGATCATTATGAACTTTTTCATAAAAATTTCGTTAAGAACTTTTTCATAGAAAAAAGTTCTTTATGGACTTTTTCATAGAAAAAAAAATCATTATGAACTTTTTCATAGAAAAAGTTCATTATGAAGAGAAAAAAGTTCATTATGAAATTTTTCATAGAAAAAAGCTCATTAAGAAATTTTTCATAGAAAAAAGCTCATTAAAAAATTTTTCGTAGGAAAAAATTCATTAAAAAAGTTTTTGAACTTTTTCATACAAAAAAATTTCATTATGAGCTTTTTCATGGAAAATCGTTCATTATGAACTTTTTCATAGAAAAACGTTCATTATGAACTTTTTCGTAGAAAAACATTGATTATGAACTTTTTCATAGAAAAAAGATAATTATGAACTTTTTCTTAGAAAAAAGTTCATTACGAACTTCTTCATAAAAAAAGTTAATTATTCACTTTTTTATTAAAAAAAGTTTATTATGAACTTTTTCATAGAAAAAAGTTAATTAAGAACTTTTTCATAGAAAAAAGTTTTCTGCTTAATACGGCCCAGATCGGTCCAGTTTTAGATATAGCTGCCATATAGACCGATCTCTAAATTTAGGGTCTTGGGCCCATAAATGGCGCTTTTACTTTCTAAATTTTGCTGAAATTTGGGACGCTAAGTTGTGTTAAGACTCCCGACCTCCTTGTTCAATACGGCCCACATCGGACTAAATTTCGATATAACTGCCATACAGACCGATATCTCGATGTAGGGTCATGGGCCCATTGTAGGCGCACTTATTGTGCGATTTCGGAGAAATTTGCTATAGCGAGTTGTGTTAGGCTTTTCGAAATGCTTGTTCAATGCGGCCCTGATCAGTCCAGCTTTGGATATAGCTGCCATATATACCGATCTCCCGATTTAAGGTTTTAAACCTATAAAAGGTGAATTTATTAACCGATTTTGCTGAAATAAGGTAAAATGATTTGCGTTAGGACCCTCGACATTCGTACCGAGTAGGG
Source organism: Stomoxys calcitrans (assembly GCF_963082655.1). Classification (NCBI taxonomy): domain Eukaryota; kingdom Metazoa; phylum Arthropoda; class Insecta; order Diptera; family Muscidae; genus Stomoxys; species Stomoxys calcitrans. Next base: position 153,655,304 of record NC_081555.1, on the reverse strand, counting down.
CCAAGGTCGGGCTATATTTGAATATAGCTGTCATATGTACCGATCTAACGATTTAAGTTATTTTGACAATAAAATGAAGTTTATTCTCGATTTTGCTGAAATTTGAAACAGTGGGCTGTGTTAAGTTCCTCGACATTCGTGTTCTATATGGTTCAGATCGCTATATATTTGGATATAGCTGTCATATACCAATCACTCGATTTAAGTTCCTAGGCCCATAAAAGGTGAATTTTTAAACCGATGAATGTGGTACAATGGGTTGTGTTAGACCCTTACATAGCCTTCTTGAAAATGGTGGACTTAATACTATATTTGGATATAGTTGCTATGGGATGCATTTTCCACTGTATTAAGAAGAAAGGTGTTTAATATATCTCTCCGAGGTGTTGGGTATCCAAAGTTCGGCCCGCTTGAATTTAATGCCATTTTACTTGTTATAGCTCATTATGAACTTTTTCATAGAAAAAAGTTCATTATGAACTTTTTCATAGAAAAAAGTTCATTATGAACTTTTTCATAGAATATGAACTTTTTCGTAAAAGCAAGTTCATTATGAACTTGTTCACAGAAAAAATTGCATTTCGCAGATTTGCGTAAACTTAGTATGTGAGTCAGGTTAGGTTAGGTAAGAGTGGCAGTCCTTTACAGACTCACTTAGGCAATTTCAGGTCCATTGTGATACCACAGTAGCGACAGACCAAGGCTTCAGGCGGGAATCGAAACAATAACCCCTGCACTGGTACTCCAAGCACGATACCAACTCGGCTACCGGGGCGCCCAGTCATTTTAAGAAATTTCTTGTCCTTGTTTAATACATAGGAACTGCAGCCGTTCACGAATTATCTTAAAAAAAAATTGCATAAAAGCGGAAGTTATAATAGCCCTGGCTATTTAATTTACCAAAGCCATTAAATAATTTATGAGCCTCAAGGTAAATGTAAACTAAACTTTCATATAATCTCTACAATGTAAATATATATGATTACATTAGTCAATGTCATTACCATTTAAACAAATATTAAAGAGAAAATAATAAAACGAAAAGATAATTTTATGGCCTTCCTTGCCTTGCGTCCGTCCTTCCATGGGCCGTTTTTGTTTTTTTTTTTTTTTTATATTCCCTAATCAAAATGTCTTATCTATGGTTCTGCAGTTTTTTGTCTTTTCTTTAACAAAGATTTTTTTTTACGAATAAAAACTTGGGAGTGTTAACGGTTTTAAAGTGTAAAGACATACATAAAACTGACGACATGCGCCACAAGACAATAAAGAAGAAAAAAAGCACTAACACGGCGGCGGCGTTCATGTCTGGCGTAAAATCTAATTCACTTTTTTTTCCTTCTGCTTCTTCTTTCGTTGCTTAATGTGTTTTATATTTTCTTTGGACAATAAAAAAACAGTTAAATTTCACCGTATTCAGTTACGGCTATTCAAATAAATACGAAATGACAGCAGTTACAACCGTAACAAAAGTGTAGCTGCAAGAGTTTCAAATACGATAATTGTGACAACTTTTAGTTTTTTTTCTTCTTTCAAACTTTTCAAAGTAATGCAATTGTGTCTCGCGTCTAGTATCTACTTTGTGAACAATGGTATGCATTTGATACTTATTTTTAGGAAAAAATTTACTTGACCATTTTTCGAGTGACATTCATTAGACTATAAAACAGAAATTAATTTGGGAATAAGGCTTTGGGACTTTTTGGTAGTTTTTATACTAAATAAAATGTTTTTGTTTTTTTACTTACACTTTTGTCACAGCAAAAATCCTATAAATAAATGGAAATAAAATACTATGAATAAGTACAAAAATGCTTCATTCAAAGTTCAAAAGTTTATTTGCCAAGTAAATGTAAAAATACTAAGTATAGATTAATCCAAATTGGGAAACGAGGTATTGAATTTTCCCTATTTTAAAATATGAACCAGTAAGGAAGGGCAAAAGTCGGGCGGTGCCGGCTGTATGATACCCTACACCTACCCCATAAGTACAATGTGGGAGCTATATCCAATTTTGAAGGCGAGCAAATATGGTCAAACTTTAATTGACAAATGACAACATTATTGCAAATTGCTCAAAATCTGACGAACATATATATAGGAGCTATATATAATTCTGAACCGATTTCGAGCAAACTTCTGAGATATTGTGTTAGTCGTCGAGGAAAGTGTTGTACAAAATTTAGGAAAGATTGGCCAATAAATGCGCTTGCAATGGCTCTAGGAGTGAAAATCGGGCTATATATATAAATGAGAGCTATATCTAAATCTGAACCGATTTCCATGAAATTCACCAGTAATGTCAAGAGTCATAAACAAATCCTTCCTACCAAATTTCGAGAGAATCGGTTAATAAATGACCATTTTATTGCATTATTACTACCAATCGGATGAACATATATATGGGAGCTATATCCAAATCTGAACCGATTTCGAGCAAACTTCTCAGATATTATGGTAGCCGTCGAGGAAGGTGTTGTACAAAATTTTGGGATGATTGATCAATAAATGCGCTTGCAATGGCTCTAGGAGTGAAAATCGGGCTTTATATATATATGAGAGCTATATCTAAATCTGAACCGATTTCCATGAAATTCACCAGTAATGTCAAGAGTTATACACAAATCCTTCCTGCCAAATTTCGAGAGAATCGGTTAACAAATGACCATTTTATTACATTATTTCTGCGAATCGGTCGAACATATATATGAGAGCTATATCCAAATCTGAACCGATTACGAGCAAACTTCTCAGATATTGTGGTAATCGTCGAGGAAGGTGTTGTAAAAATTTTTGGGAAGATTGGTTAATAAATGCCCTTGCAATGGCTCTAGGAGTGAAAATCAGGCGATATATATAAATGGGGGCTATATCTAAATCTGAACCGATTTCCATCAAATTCACCAGTAATGTCGAGAGTCATGAGAAAATCTTTCCTACCAAATTTCGAGAGAATCGGTTAACAAATGACCATTTTATTGCATTATTACTGCAAATCGGACGAACATATATATGGGAGCTATATCCAAATCTGAACCGATTTCGAGCAAACTTCTCAGATATTGTGGTAGTCGGCGAGGTAGGAGTTGTACAAAATTTTGGGAAGATTGGTCAATAAATTCGCTTGCAATGGCTCTAGGAGTGAAAATCGGGCTATATATATAAATGAGAGCTATATCTAAATCTGAACCGATTTCCATGAAATTCACCAGAAATGACGAGAGTTATATAAAAATCCTTCCTAACAAATTTCGACAGAATCGGTTAACAAGTGACCTCTTTATTGCATTATTACTGCAAATCGGACGAACATATATATGGGAGCTATATCCAAATCTGAACCGATTACGAGTAAACTTCTCAGATAATGTGGTAGTCGTTGAAGTAGGCGTTGTACACAATTTTGGGAAGATTGGTCAATAAATGCGCTTGCAATGGCTCTGGGAGTGAAAATCGGGCTATATATATATGAGAGCTATATCTAAACCTGAACCGATTTTCATGAAATTCACCAGTAATGTCGAGAGTCATAAACAAATACTTCCTGCCAAATTTCGAGAGAATCGGTTAACAAATGACCATTTTATTGCATTATTTCTGCGAATCGGACGAACATATATATGAGAGCTATATCCAAATCTGAACCGATTTCAAGCAAACATCTCACATACTGTGGTAGTCGTCGAGGAAGGTGTTGTACAAAATTTTGGGAAGATTGGTTAATAAATGCCCTTGCAATGGCTCTAGGAGTGAAAATCGGGCTATATATATAAGAGAGCTATATCTAAATCTGAACCGATTTCTATCAAAATCACCAATAATGTCGATAGTCATAAGAAAATTCTTCCTGCCAAATTTCGAGAGAATCGGTTGATAAATTACCATTTTATTGCATTATTTCTGCAAATCGGACAAACATATATATGAGAGCTATATCTAAATCTGAACCGATTTTTATGAAATTCACCAATAATGTCGATAGTCATAAGAAAACCCTTCGTACCAAATTTCGAGAGAATTGGTTAATAAATGACCATTTTATTGCATTATTTCTGCAAATCGGACAAACATATATATGGAAGCTATATCCAAATCTGATCCGATTTTTCCCAATTTCAATAGGCTTCGTCTCTAGACCTAAAATCATGCCTGTACAAAATTTAAAGAGGATCGGATGAAAACTGCGATCTGTACTTTGTACACAAATTAACATGGACAGACGGACGGACAGACAGCCAGACAGACAGACAGACGGACATGGCTAAATCGAATCAGAAAGTGATTCAGGATCGATCGGTGTACTTATCAATGGGTCTATCTCTCTTCCTTTTGGGTGTTACAAACTAATTCACTAATTTATAATGCCCTGTACCACAGTAGTGGTCTAGGGTATATAACAAGTAAGGCCGTGCTAAGTTCGGCCGAGGCGAATCTTATATACTCTACACCATGGATCACATTTGTCGAGTTCTTTGCGCGGTATCTCTTTTAAGGCAAACAAAGAATAATGAATAAGAACTGTTATGTTAGTGATTCGGATTATAAATGAATTGAGTGCTGAACATTGCAGAAGTCATTGTGTAATATTTCAGTCCATTCAGATAAGAATTGCGCCTTGTAGGGGCTCAAGAAGCAAAATCGGAAAATCGCTTTATATGGGAGCTATATCGAGCTATGGATCGATTCAGGCCATATTAGATACGTATGTTGAAGGTCATGAGAGAAGCCGATGTACAAAATTTGTGCCAAATCGGGTGAGAATTGCGCCCTCTAGAGGCTCAAGAAGTCATGATCCAAGATCGGTTTATATGACAGCTATATCCGGTGATGAACCGATTTAGGCCAAGCTTAGCACATTTGTTAGAAGTCATAACAAAACACCCCATGCAAAATTACAGCCAAATCGGATGAGAATTGCGCCCTCTAGAGGCTCAAGAAGTCAAGACCCAAGATCGGTTTAAATGGCAGCTACATCAGGTTATGAACCGATTTAGACCATGCTTAGCACATTTGTTGGAAATGATACCAAAACACCACGTGCATAATTTCAGTCAGATCAGACAAGAATTGCGCCCTCTTGAGGCTCAAGAAGTCAAGACCCAAGATCGGTTTATGTAGCAGCTATACCAGGCTATGTACCGCTTTTTTTGCCATACTAAGCACAGTTGTTGAAAGTCCTAACAAAACAGCTCGTACAAAATTACAGCCAAATCGGATGAGAATTGCGCCCTCTAGAGGCTCAAGAAGTCAAGACCCAAGATCGGTTTAAATGGCAGCTATACTAGGCTATGTACCGATTTGTGCCATACCAAGCGCAGTTGTTGGATATCATAACAAAACACCTCATGCCAAATTACAGCCAAATCGGATGAGAATTGCGCCCTCTAGAGGCTCAAGAAGTCAAAATCCCAGATCGGTTTATATGGCAGCTATACCAGGTTATTTACCGATTTGTGCCATACCAAGCGCAGTTGTTGGATATCATTACAAAACACCTCGTGAAAAATTTTAGTCAAATCGGAGGAGAACTGCGCCCTCTAGAGGCTCAAGAAGTCAAGACCCAAGATCGGTTTAGATGGCAGCTATACCATGCTATGTACCGATTTGCGCCATACTAAGCGCAGTTGTTAGAAATCATAAAAAAACACCTCATGCAAAATTTCAGCCAAATCGAATCAAAAGTGCGCCCTCTATAAGCTGAAGAAATCAAGACCCAGATCGGTTTATATGGCAGCTACATCAGGTTATGAACCGATTTGCGCCAGACTAAGCACAGTTGTTGGAAGTCATAACGAAACACCTCATGCAAAATTACAGCCAAATCGGATAAGAATTGCGCCCTCTAGAGCCTCAAGATGTCAACACACAAATCGTTTTATATGGCAGCTATATCAAAACGTGAACCGATTTGGCCCATTTACCATCCCAATCGACCTACTCTAATAGAAAGTATTGGTGTAAAATTTCAAGCACCTAGCTTTACTCCTTCGAAAGTTACCGTGCTTTCGACAGACAGACGGACGGACGGACAGACGGACGCATATTTCGAGGTGTTACAAAAAGAATGACGAAATTAGTATACCCCCATCCTATGGTGGGGGGGGGAGGTATAAAAATGTTTAAAGCCATGCAATCAAAACTTTTTTTATGTCTCTATCGGTTTGTTTAACTGCAATATTTCATTTATGGCTGGCGCCTTATTACTGATAATATGGCCATAGATGACAATATTTTTCACTCACAACAAAAAAGGTCATACTCATGGGATTTGCTGTTGAAAAGCAGCTCCTCTACAGCCTACAAACAAAAGTACTCTGTGCTCAGTGACATTTTAAGATGGTCCCCATGTATGAGCACATAATGGATTTCAATTGCAGGGCCGATTCTTCATTGTTTTTCCATTTGGTGGCAATGGCGCATGGGCGCAATCGCTCTATTGACTGCTGCTACTAAATTTTCAGTAGCAGTGCGCTTGCCTTAGTAGAGCGCGCAAACGGATTGTGTGTGTGTGTGTAAGAGTGTGTGAGTGTAGATGATTGTGCGGTTTGATTGATGTGTCGCCATTGAAATGCCGTTAATGTTGATTTAATGAGTTGTATGTGTAGGATTTCATGGTTGGTTATTTGGTTTCAAAACGACAACAACTATTAGAACAGCAACAACAACAACAGCAACTAGAACATTAATACCAATAACAAGAACAACAATAGAGTACCCAAAACCACTAAACCAAATAGAATGGCACAGGGAACACTTATTATGGTTCTATTTAAAATTTATTGTGGTGATGAACTTTGTGGTTTTTGTTCATTGATGGATAGATGGATGGATCGGATCGATAGATGGTTGGGATGGCATGGCTGATTGGTTTGGTGGGAAAACAAAACCAAAATAAATAGAGAAAATCAATTTGTTGCCGCTGTCTGTCGGAGGAGGCGTCGATTCATCGATCTTAATGAGCAGACGAGTGAACTGCTTATTATTATGGCCTTTTATGAGTTTCGAAGCAGAGATGGGAAATTTAAGAAAAAATTTACTTTTGGGGTACAAAGATAACAATGTATTGAAAAACCATTGGTCCATGTATAGAAATAATATTTGAATAAAATTTTTTTACAAGGAAAAAAGTTGCCAACAACTCATTAGTCTATCGAGTCTACGGATATATTGGAAAGAAATAAAAGAAAACAAGTAAAAAGCATAATCGGGTAATAAATGTACCTTTTATGGCACAGACTGTTTTGTTAGTGATCTTAACATATCTGCATGATTTCATCAAAATCGGTTCAGATGTAGATATAGCTCCCATATATATATGAATTGCCCAATTTTCACTTAAACGTCCGTAGTAATTACAATTTTCAACCGATCTGCACAAAATTTGGCACGGTAATTGCATTCTTTCTTCTGTCAGCTATCAGCTGCTACTTTTAGCTTGCTTTAGAAAAAAAAGTGTAAAAAAAGTATATTTGATTAAAGTTCATTCTAAGTTTTATTAAAAATGCATTTACTTTCTCTTAAAAAATCCGCAATTACTTTTTGGGCAACCCAATAAATTAGTCCAATTTTGAGAAATATTGCAATAAAGTGCTCATTGTTAACCGATTCTCTCGAAATTCGGCAGGAAGGATTTTCTTATGACTCTTAATATAACTGGCGAATTGCATAGAAATCGGTCGAGATTTAGATATAGCTGTCATATATGTCTATAGCACGATTTTCACTCCAAAAGCCACTACAAGCTCATTTATTGGCCAATCTTGCTCGCCTCGACGACTACCACAAATCCGAGAAGTTTCTTCGAAATCGGTTCAGTTTTAGACATAGCTTCCACATAAACGTGAATCCGATTTTGAGAAATATTCCAATAAAGCGCTCATTTGTTAACCAATTCTCTAGAAATTTAGCAAGAAGGATTTTCCTACGACTCTTATTAGAACTGGTCAATTTCATAGAAATCGGTTCAGATTTAGATATAGCTGCCAAATATGTATATCGCCCGATTTTCATTTCAAAAGTCACAACAAGCGCATTCATTGACCAATCTTGCCAGACATTCTGAGTCCATCTAGCCATGACCGTCCGTCCGGCCGTTTGTCGAAATCGCGATAGTGGTCAAAGAAATGAAACTAGCCTCTTGAACTTCTGCACATAAACTTCTCATTGATGTAGGTTGTTGGGAATTACAAATTGGTCCTACCGGTTGAGGTCTGGATATAGCTCCCATAAAAAATGGTCCTTCGACTTGACTAAATGAGCCCCTACCAGCCGCAATTGTTATCGGATTTGGCTGAAATTTTGCACGTAGTGTTTAGTAACGACTTTCAAGACTTGTGCAAAATATGGTTCAAATCGGTCTATAACCAGGTATGGCTTCCATATAAATCCAAATCCAGATTTGATATAGTGACACCCTGGGCGCCTTAATTATTGTCCAATTTGGAAAAAATTTGGCATGTAGTGTTCTGTTAAGACTTTCAACAAAAGTGCCATGTAAAGGGTGATTTTTTTGAGGTTAGGATTTTCATGCATTAGTATTTGACAGATCACGTGGGATTTCAGACATGGTGTCAAAGAGAAAGATGCTCAGTATGCTTTGACATTTCATCATGAATAGACTTACTAACGAGCAACGCTTGCAAATCATTGAATTTTATTACCAAAATCAGTGTTCGGTTCGAATCATTCAAATTGGTGTATAACCTGATATAGCTTCCCGATTTGACTTCTTGGGCCCCTGGAAGCTGAACTTTTTTCCGATTTGCCTTCAATTTTGCACGTAGTGTTCTGTTACGACTTTCAACGATGTCAAGTACCGACTTTCAACAATGGTGCCAAGTACCGTTCAAATCATTCTATAACCTGCTATAGCTCCTATATTAACCGATCACCCGATTTGACATCGTGAGACCCTGGTCACCTTACATTTTGTGCGATTTGGGCAAAATTTTGCATGTAGTGTTCTGTTACGACTGCCAACAAAATTTCCAAGTGCCGTTCTGAAATCGGTCTATAACCTGTTATAGGTCCTATATAGACCCGATTTCACGTCTTGAGTCCCTGGAAGCCGAAATGTTTGTCCCATATGGCTAAAATGGTGAACGTAGTGTTCTGTCCGAACAAATGAACCAAGTACGGTCGAAATCGGTCTTTAAGCTAAAATAGCTCCCATATAAACCGATCTCTTGATTATCCTTGCTCGGCTCCTAGAAGCATTCATTTTTGTCTAGTTTGGCAAAAAGTTGATATGTAGAGTAAAATTATGCCCTTCAACAAAATTTATTTTGTCTAAATGGTCGGTGGGTTCCCAAGAATCGTCTCGACCAAACTAAGCACGTTTTTAGTTCTTCATTGTTTCCTCTCTAAAATGTACCATTTTGGAAACTTCCTTTCCATCCCTACCATAAACGTGTCAAATTTGAAATGTGTGCACTTCCATGTGGCTTGTGTCTCAGCTGAATGTGCTGCTTGTGTGTTTATTTTGAAATGGTAATTAAAATTGTGCTTCACAATTTCATCAATAATTAAAAGGAGGTCGAGAATTGCCATGAATTTGGCATTTCTCAAAAAAAAAAAAAAAAAAATCATACAAATTTTGTGGCTACGACGCACTTATCAGTTAAGCAGTCCAGTCGCCTCATGTTAAGTGTTTACAGATGTCAGCTGTGGAAATTTAATTATATCCTTTCATGGATCAGATTTTAAATGTGCCACAGTTGTATGAAGATGGGGCCCAGGGATCATAGGCTAAACCATTTTACAAACAGCTGGAAACGATATCAATTTCATTACCCACATAACAACTTTGGCTATAAAAATTACAAGAAAAATCCATGTTGAGTGCTTTAACTTCAATTCTGTCAACGCGGACATTTTTTAAGCTGAACAAATTAAGTCAGCTTGTCAAAATTTAAAAGCTTTCACAAAAGAAAAGAAAGGGGAAAGAGCTGCTGAAGCAAAATGGAAGAAGAGAAGGGGGATAAATGAAGAAAAATTGTATTGCAACGACCTTTTTTTTTTGAAAATTTAAATTTAAATAAATGTAGTTTTTTTTCTTAAGTTTGTTCAGAAATTTAATTTGGGGGGACCCTCCAAACACTTTGGGCGAAATTTGTATACCAAATTCGTACTCTACTCTTAAATACCTTTCATTTGATACCCATATTGCCCTAATCGGTAAACACGTCCGTCCGGATGGGTTTTGGGATGGGGCGTCCCCCCCAAATTATTTGACCCCAAAATTTTATACCAATTTCGTGTTTTTGGGCTACCATAAGGTGGCATTTCGCTTAAATCGGTGCACGCATCTCCGAGGTACGGGGGCCCAACTCTATTATATATGAAAATTTCATGAAAATCGGTTCAGCCGTTTTTGAGTCTATACGGTCTATAGAGTCTATTTTTATACCCTCCACCGAAGGATGGGGGTATATTCATTTTTCCATTACGTTTGCAACACATCGAAATATCCATTTCCGACCCTATAAAGTAAATATGTATTCTTGATCAGCGTAAAAATCTAAGACGATCTCCATAAGCAGGTTAAGTTCGAAGATGTGCTATATCGGACTATATCTTGATGATGTAGCCCCCATATGGACCGATCCGCCGATTTAGGGTTTTTGGACCATAAAAGCCACATTTATTAACCGATTTTGCTGCAAATTTGCGACAGTGAGTTGTGTTAGGCCCTTCGACCTTGTTCTTCAATTTGGCCCAGATCGGTCCAGATGTGGATATAGCTGCCATATAGACCGATCCGCCGATTTAGAGTCTTAGGCCCATAAAAGCCACATTTGTTATCCGATTTTGCTGAAATTTGGGACAGTAAGTTGTGTTAGGTCCTTCGACCTTGTTCTTCAATTTGGCCCAGCTAGGTCGAGATGTGGATATAGCTGCCCTATAGACCGATCCGCCGATTCAGGGTATTAGGCCCATTAAAGGCACATTTATTATCCAATTTTGGTGAAATTCGGGACAGTGAGTTGTGTTAGGCCCTTCGACCTCTTTCTTCAATTTGGCCCAGCTAGGTCCAGATTCGGATATAGCAGCCTTATAGACCGATCCGCCGATTTAGGGTCTTGGGCTCATAAAAGCCACATTTATTATCCGAATTTGGTGAAATTTGGGACAGGGAGTTGTGTTAGGCCCTATCACATCCTTCGTCAATTTGGTTCAAATCGGTCGAGATTTGGATATAGATGCAATATAGACCGATCCGCCGATTTAGGGTCTTAGGTTCATAAAAGCTACATTTATTAACCGATTTTGCTGAAATTGAAGACTGTGAGTTGTGCTAGGCCCTTCGACATCGTTCTTAAATTTGGCCGAGATCGGTCCAGATTTGGACATAGGTGCCATATAGACCGATCCGCCGATTTAGGGTCTTAGGCCCATTAGTGAGTTGTGTTAGGCCCTTCGACATCCTCCATTAATTTGACAGAGATCAGTCCTGATTTGGACATAGCTGCCATATAGACCGATCCCTCGCTTTGAGGTTTTAAGCCCATAAAAGGCGCATTTATTGTCCGATGTTGCCGAAATTTGGGACAGTGAGTTATGTTAAGTCCCTCGACATACGTCTGCAATATAGCACGGATCGGTCTAGAATTGGATATAGCTGTCATATAGACCCATCTCTCGATTTAAGGTTTTGGGATCATAAAAGGTGCATTTATTGTCCGATGTCGCCGAAATTTGGGACAGTGAGTTAAGTTAAGCCCCTCGACATATTTCTGCAATTTGGTTTAGATCGATCAAGATTTGCATATAGCCGCCATATAGAGCGATCTCTCGATTTTTGGTTTTGGGCCCATAAAAGTTGCATTTATTGCCCGATGTTGCAGAAATTTGGGACAGTGAGTTGTGTTAAGCTCTTCGACCTTCTTCTTCAATTTGGCTCAGATCGGCCCAGATTTAAATAAATGTGTAAATTGCAACCATAGGAATATTTTCGTTCATATTTTTTTCTCGTTAACATACATGCATATTGGCAATAATTGTTAAATATTCCTTTGATGGCCCGTTAGCTATGCACAACAAGTGTGCTATTTTGCCCCTTCCCCATCCTATCTATGTCGCAATTAAACTCAATTGCTCACCCATCTCGTAAAAGGAAAGAAATAACATCTATAAATCATCGTTTGTCATCTTTGCTCATAACCACCATACATACCGACCACTATCAATTGTCCATTTATGCCTCAAAGTATTGCAGTGAAAATTTATTATTTTCACCTTTGACATCGAGCAATTAAATGACAATATATGTGATACAGACACACTGCATTAACTATGCCGATTGAATGCCGTATGTGAAAAGACCTTTCACAAGGTCTCCGGAAATTCTTGTGTGTTCAACAAGTTGGACCTCACACTTGCAAAATGGTTTGAAAAATGCAGTGCCTTTAGTCGGATGACGGAGGTGGTGTAAAAAGCAATTGAAACGATTTTGGTTGGTTAAAAACAAGGCAATTGCAGCGATCATATTGCAATTGATTTAATAAAACATGGTGAAACCAAATAATGCTTTGCTGGTGACCGACATTCGAGGGTATGGGTTTAAGGGAAAAATGGCCTATGTCGTAAAAGTTAAAAAAGAACAAAAAATTGCTTTAACTCCTTATGATTTTATGGCATTTTTTTTCTAATATTTAACTTTTTTATGAGCATTAACGAAGGAGTACATTCATTTTGTCGTACCGTTTGTAACATATCGAAATATCCTTTTCCAAACCTACAAAGGACATATATTCTTGATCGTTGTAAAATTCTAAAACGTTATATCTCCCTGTCCCTGTTAGGGAGATTTTATGGTAGAGTTTAAAGGGTCCTAGCGGATGTTATATCAACACTTGTCCTTTGTTAGTGTTCTTCAATCTTTTCAACCTTGCTTACCGTGCGGCAGTTTTCCCGGCGAGTTTAAAGGTTGCGAACGTTCAGCTCACCCGCAAAAAATGTGGGGCGAACTACTCTGCGAATTACCTGCCAATTGCGATATGCGCTCTCCAAAGTTAAGGAGAGAATGGTTAACCATCATCTTGTGAGATACTTAGAGTCCAATGGCCTTCTTAGCGATAAACAGTATGGGTTCCGCAGAAATCGGCCTTCGTGAGACTTAATGGCAATTATGTCTGGAGTCGCTCTATCCACCAGTTTGGCGAGAGTAAGGTCGTGGCTTTGTATATTTAAACGGCATTTGGCATAGGGTCTGGCGTGGTGCACTTTTATCAAAGCTTTTCGGTTTTGAAGTCGGTAATAACTTCGTTCAGTTTAATTCTCGTTCGATCTCAGAGATCGCACTATACGAGTTGTTATAGTTGGGTTCTCATCTGATGAGTATACAACGACTGCAGCTGTGCCACAAGGCTCTGTCCCTTTTTCTTCCCCTATGTCTTATTTTCATTGACGATCTATTGGGTCAGACTTCGAATCCAGTCTACTCATTTGCCGATGACAATAGTCTGTGTCACTCATATTCAATTCGATCATAGTTTCAGTCCTCAAGAAATTGTGCACAGGAGGCGCACTATGGATGAGACGTTCTCCCAGGATTTGTTGGCCTTTTTCGAGTGTGGTAGAGTAGACTTTAACGCACAGAAGACGCAGTGCTGTTTCTTGTTCTACAAGCGATTCAGCGACAATTACTATCGTCGATATCTATCGACGGTATAGATATTTGACAGTCAGATGCTCTTGATGTTCTCGGCATGCAGATACAATGTGATGTCCGCCAAAACACGTATTCAAAGGGTCGAAAGAAGCATTAAAGAGTTAAGGCTTTCTTAAGCGGTGCAGGAAGTATTTCATCTCTTCTGATCTTCGCAATATCTATACTACCTGTATCAGGCCGAGAATGAAATATAAATTTCATACATGGGCAGGAGCTCCAAAATCATCCTTGGAGCTACTTGACCGGGTTCAATGGAGAGCGATGGTGTTGATAGTATCCAACACAATTGCTTCTATTGAACATCTTCGGAATGTGTGTAGCATTGTACTGCTCTATCGTTACCTGCGTGGCTTGTGTTCCAGGGATATTCGCCTTCTTATCCCTGAAGATGTTCACCAGGAATACAAGACTTGCCAGGAACTCACACCCGTTTGTAATTGATTGGTCAGTTGACCGAACCACGCATTATCAAGAAAATTAATTTTTCGCCCGAACCATTCGTACGTGGAATCAACTTCCGGCTAATGTCTTTCCCACCGACATAGATATCCAGAAAATCAACACGAAGTTCGAAGATGGGCTTTATCAGAATGCACCTTGATACAGCCCTCATATAGGACGATCTTCCCATTAATGTTCTATGGCCCATAGCTCAATTTCACAGATATATGGCCCAGTGAAATGTTTTAGCACCCTTAACATAGGTATCAAATATGATACAGATCAGACAAAATGTTGACATAGCCCCTTATAGACTAATCTCTCAATTTATGTTCTATGGACCATAGAAGCCGCTTTTTGAGCACGATTTCGCTAATATTTTGCCCAATGAAATGTCTAAGAACCCTTGACATCCTTTATTACTCTATTTCGCTGAAATTTGACACAGTGAGTTTTCTTAAGATCTCCGTCTTTGGTATCGAATATGGTGTAGATTGGATAATATCTTGATATAGCCCCCATATAGACCGATCTCCAGATTTAAGGTCTATAAGAGCTTAATTTTTTGCTCGATTCCGCTGGTATATGGCATAGTAGGTTATGTTAGGACCCCCGACTTCGTAGACTTAGACATAAAGACATTGTTATCCAAAGTCGAGAACATCATTTTTATTTAGCCCCTATATTAACCAATCTATCAAAACACTATGTGCAAAATTTTAGTCAAATCGGACGAGAATTGCGCCCTCTAAAGGCTCCAGAAGTCAAGACCCAAGATCGGTTTACATGGCAGCTATATCAAGTTATATACCGATTTGTGCCATACTTCGCACAGTTGTTGGAATTGATATCAAAACACTATGTGTTCGGTTTGTATGGCAGCTATATCAAAACATGGACCGATTTGGCCTATTTACCAACCGACACTAATAAAAAATATTTGCGCAAAATTTCAAGCGGCTAACTCTACTCCTTCAAAAGTTAGACGGAGGGACGGACGGAGGGACGGACGGAGGGACGGACGGAGGGACGGACGGAGGGACGGACGGAGGGACGGACGGAGGGACGGACGGAGGGACGGACGGAGGGACGGACGGAGGGACGGACGGAGGGACGGACGGAGGGACGGACGGAGGGACGGACGGAGGGACGGACGGAGGGACGGACGGAGGGACGGACGGAGGGACGGACGGAGGGACGGACGGAGGGACGGACGGAGGGACGGACGGAGGGACGGACGGAGGGACGGACGGAGGGACGGACGGAGGGACGGACGGAGGGACGGACGGAGGGACGGACGGAGGGACGGACGGAGGGACGGACGGAGGGACGGACGGAGGGACGGACGGAGGGACGGACGGAGGGACGGACGGAGGGACGGACGGAGGGACGGACGGAGGGACGGACGGAGGGACGGACGGAGGGACGGACGGAGGGACGGACGGAGGGACGGACTGAGGGACGGACGGAGCGGCGGACGGAGGGACGGACGGAGGGACGGACGGAGGGACGGACTGAGGGACGGACGGAGGGACGGACGGAGGGACGGACGGAGGGACGGACGGAGGGACGGACGGAGGGACGGACGGAGGGACGGACGGAGGGACGGACGGAGGGACGGAGGGACGGACGGACGGAGGGACGGACGGAGGGACGGACGGAGGGACGGACGGAGGGACGGACGGAGGGAGGGACGGAGGGAGGGACGGACGGACGGAGGGACGGACGGAGGGACGGACGGTGGGACGGACAGACGGACGGACGGACGGAGGGTCGGTCGTTATACCCTCCTAACGCTGATGACATTTGTGAGGTACTATGCCATGTAAAAATATCTCCCCAAATAATTGTAGCACTGCGACACACCGTTCGGACTCAACTTAAAAAGGACGTCCTTTATTATTAAGCTATTGAAACTTGAATCAAACAGCACTCACTTCCTACTTGGAATTTTGCAAATTGCTAATTTTGCCCATGAACATTCCACTAAGGAAAAGGGGCAAACTTCTCACATATCAATGAGTGCAGTCCGATTCAAGTTTAAGTTGAATGATAAGGGGCCTCCTTTATATAGCCGAGTCCGAACGGCGTGCCACAGTGCGACACCTCTTTGGAGAGAAGTTTTACATGGCATAGTACCTCACAAATGTTGCCAGCATTAGGAGCGGGAAAACCACCGCTGAAAATTTTTTCTGATGGTCTCGCCAGGATTCGAACCCAAACGTGCAGCCTCATAGGCTGACATGCTAACCTCTGCGCTACGGTGGCCTCCTTTATATGGAATTTACATGGGCAAATTTGCAATTTGTGTAAATAGAAAGGTTTCCCATTATACTTGAAAAATGATTTTGGCAAGTGGAATAAAAATTTTTAGTATTTGATGACGTATGACAGCAATAAGTCTGTTTATCATGTAAGTACTTTTATAATAGAATGGCAAACCAAAGTGAGCATAAATCAAATAACACCTGTCAAAAGGGCCGATTCTGAAAAAAGTTTCAATAATAGTTTAGTCCAAAAATAGTTTCAATAAATTTCATAAAAATCCATTTTTATTGAAATTTTCTAAAAAAAAATTGGTTATGATCCATACAAAAAACATTCAAATACCTTTTAAATTTGCCTTACATCTTCCCTATTAATCTGAATTTTTAAAAAATTTAGTTTTCAGTTGCTCCTTTATTACTTGCACTACTCGTACTTTGGACACCTTCATGTCACACTCAACTTCAACCACCCACTATCTTTAATTTTTAATTTAATGATGACGTTGATGGTGATGATGGTGATGATACTGTCCAATGGCAGCAAAAAACAAAAAAAGGAGTCACTCACTAGCTCTGGCACAAGCGAGCATATGAAAACCATAGCAAATACTGTGAATGAAATAAAAATGGCATTATTTAATGAAATATTCATGAGTCAACAGCGCAATACTTTTTTTTTTTTTAGTTTTTTTTGCAAACCAATTTTTCTGCCCTTTCCGCCGCGCCTTGCTTACTAGCAAAATTCAGCTTTTCATATGAACCAAAACAGGAAAAAAAAACAAGTGCCGAAACATGTATTACAATTTTTTTTGGCAGCTTTAGCCGACTGTTTGCACATTCGTCTCTCATGTGGCGTTTTGTTGTTGTAGCATGTGAATGTATTGTAGTTAGTGAAAACTACTACACATGCACCACCATTGTTAATACATAATAAATAACAAAGTTAAACTATTTTCATAAATTATTGACTACGGTGACAACGAGGACAGTGCATACGCACGCAATGGCTACAGCAAAGAATGAAACCAAATATACAACAACAAAAATAAAATAAAAAAAACAATTTTTAATTTGAACTGTAATGAACTTTGTGTGTGGAGGGAAACCAGAATGTTTTGCAAACCACAGAAAAAATCCACAAAAATGGATGGGGGTTTTTTAATGCATAGTGGGAGGTTTTTGTTTATTAAAATGGAAAATATCATCATTAAGCAATTTTTTAAAGAGTGAATTAAAAATTTCATTGATAAGAATGGAAATCAAAGGAAAATAGAGTTCTTTTAATTAATAATTCTTATTTGTCCCTTAGGGCGAAGATATGATGTTTCTAATTATGTGCTAATTACTCTTTTGAGATGGCAGCTATGGGCATATGTATCATGTTTGGCATATATGTATGTCAAGAATAGTCATTTCAACTCTTACTTTACTTGAGGTTGCCGAATTGCAGAACATTTGTTTTACTAGCGGAACGTAGATTATATTTCCAAACTCCTCGATCTTCTGTGCTCGTACTCCCATCTCTGACAATCAGTCTTGAGATGTCTTTCATAATTTGGTCTTTCCATCAATGTTTTGGTCTTCCCATTTAAAGTAATCCATTATGGTCACCTCAAAAGGCATCTTAGCTTCTTCTTTTGAATCTTCTTCCTTAATTCTACATTCATTCATTGTTACAGAACGAGTCCCAGAGTTTTGCTATGGAATTTTTACTAGAATTTTTCTAAAATTTGGCAAGTTACATTTTCTCGGCATGGCAAAAGTATATTCCAACCCATGGACGAATCGATCAATGTTTTGAGAAAGCTTCCAAAAGGGGCTTCCATTTTATACCCACCACCTTAGGATGGGGGTATACTAGTCTAGTCATTCCGTTTGTAACGCCTCGATATATTGATCTGCGATCCCATAAAGTATATATATATGTTCTGGATCCTCTCGATATTCTGATTCGATATAGCCATGTCCGTCCGCCCGTCGGTTGATGTCCCGATAGCGTTCGAACGCCTAAAGCTACCCGCTAGAAATACTGCACATATACTTAATATTGATGTTGGTCGTTGGGGATTGCAAATGGGCCATATCGGTTCAGATTTGGATATAGCTCTTATATAAACCAATTTCCCGAGCCCCTGGAAGCTGCAATTTTCATCCGACTTGGCTGAAATTTTGAACATAGCTTTCTGTTATGACCTCCAACATCTGAGTCCAGTACGGTCAAAATCGGTCTATAACCTGGCATAGCTCTCATATAAACCAATCTCCCGATTTAACTTCTTGAGCCCCTGGAAGCCTCAATTTTCATCCGATATGGATGCAATTTTGCATTGTTCTCTTATGACTTATAACAACTGTGCCAAGTAAGTTCGAAATCGGTCGATAACCTGATATAGCTCCCATATAAATTGATCTTCCGATTTGATTTCTTGAGCCCCTGAAAGGCACAATTTTTGTCCGATTTGGCTGAAATTTTGCATGCGGTGCTTCTTTTTAACTTTCAATAACAGTGCCAAGTATAAACCCGTCTCTCGATTATCTTTGTTCGGTCCCTAGAAGCTTTAATTTTGCTGTTTTGACAGAAATTTGGAATGTAGAAAAAAATTTTGCCCCTCAACTAAATTTAGTTTGTATGAATTTTTATCAGAATCCATGATGGTGTGTTCCCAAGATTCAGCCCGGGGAGGAACAATGAGGTGTGTTATACCCTAAGAATCCGTACCTTATGTGAATCAGATAGGTCAGTGTTTAGATTTAGCTGCCATATATACAATTTGGTACAAAGAGTTTGGTAAGATCTCTTCGGACATATTTGGTGTATTTTTCACCGAATTTTGACGAAATGTGATATATCTCTAAGGAGGTGAGTATCCAATTACTTGTTCAAATTTCTACTATCACCAAAGGCCATCTTTCTTGTAAATACAATTTTAATAAAATGTTTGCGAAAATTTTCATAACAGTCAAATTGTTAATCCCTCCACCACAGGTTGATGGTATACTAATGTCGTCATTCCATTTGTAAATGCAAGTTGCCCATGAAGATTCCATCAAAGAACAGGGGCAAACTTCTCACATATCAATGACTTCTGTCCGATTCATTTTCAAGCTCAATGATAAGGGGTCTTCTTTTTATAGCCGCAATGCGACATCTCTTTGGGAAAAGACATTGCATGGCAGAGTACTCCAAAAATGTCGCCAACATTAAGCGGGGATAGCCACCGCCTAAAAATTTGTTCAGATTTTCTCACCAGGATTCGAACCCAAGCGTTCAGCGGACACGCAAATCTCTGCACCATGCTACCATGTAGACTGATCCGCCGATTTGTGGGTCAAAAGCATAAGTATTCTTTATTAACCTATTTCGCATTAATTTGAGATTCGGACTTGTATAATGTTTCTCAACACATATTTGGTGCTAAATATGCTCCATATCGGCCCATATTTGAATACTAATGTGGATAAAGTAGAGTTGTAATAAAGTGGGATGACAATAATGGATTTAAAGTTCGGCAAGGCCGATTTAATGTAAACTTATAAAAACAAGTAAATTAACAGCTTGGTCAAATCTTAAGCATCCACCACCATGGCACCACGCTATTCAAGAGTAGAGTACGAATTTCATAATAAAAGTTGGGTCCAAGTAGCTGGGGGCCGCCTCAGCCCCAACACCCCTTAAAAGAGGTTTATTTGACGATCATGACAATATGGGACTCAAATGAAAGGTATTCGGGAGTAGATTACGAATATGGTCATAATATATAATTTATTGCTATCGGGAGGGGGGCGGACCCTCCACCTTATCCCAAAAGTGACAAAAAGGGGCAATATGGTATTCAAATGAACGGTATTCAAGAGTAGAGTACGAATTTCATAATAAAAGTTGGGACCAAGTATCTCGGGGGCCGCCCCAGCCCCAACACCCCTTAAAATAGGTTTATTTAACGATCATGACAATATGGGACTCAAATGGAAGGTATTCGGGAGTAGATTACGAATATGGTCAGGAGGTAAGAATAGGCTTTATAATTTATTGATAACCGAAGGGGGCACACCCTCCAACGTTACCCCAAAAACACCACCCAAACTCAAAAGTGGACCGATAAGGACAATATTGGTATCAAATGGAAAGTATGCGGGAGTAGATAACGAATCTGGCATACAAATTCATGTCGAAGTAAAGGGCGTCATATCCCACCCCCACAAAAACGCCCAAAATGGGCACATTAGCCAATCACGGATTGAAGGGACTCGATTTGTTTGTTCCGTATACACTGAAAAAACGGCAGAACCGATTTTCTCAAATATTGTGTAGGTTGGTCTGGAAGGAAACATAGGCTATATAATTTGTCAATGTCGGAAGGGGACGGACCCCCCCTCCCTCTTTTGCCTAAAACACAACCCAAAATCAAAAGTGGACCGATCGGGACAATATAGGTATCAAATGAAACGTATTGGAGAGTAGTATACGAATATGGTATTAAAATTTGATTCCAAGTACCCAGCGGGCTCCCCACCCCAAAATTCCTCTAAACAGATATATTGCATTTGAAGTTCATGTCAATATGGGACTCAAATGAAAAGTGTTAGGCAGTAGCCCATCCCCAAATACTATCAAAAGGGCATATAAGCCAACCATTGCTATATGGGGCTCAAATGAAAGGTATTAGGGAGTAGATTACATTAAACGTTTTGCGTTCAAGTCTAGGTGATGCTTTTCCTTCTAAAGACACGTCAAATGTGTTATTTGACCCATTATGACAATATGGGACTGAAATGAAAGGTATTTAAAGGAAGTAGAAAACGAATATGATATCCAATTTTGGAGCCAAGTGCTTTGGGGAACGCCCAAAAGTCCCTAAACTGAACTTCATTTCCGTTGGGAATAAAGAACGAATATGATATATATTTTCAGTGCAAAGTGCCGGTGGCCGCCCTAGCCCCAAAACACCCTCCAAACGGTTCTTATTTACCGGCCATGGCAATATGGAGCTCAAATTAAAGGGATTTGGAAGTGCAGCACGAATTTGATATTCATATTTGAGTCGAAATGTTTAAGGTGTCATCCCTCCCCTAATGAGAACATTGCCCTAAGGAAGAAGATTACCAACAGCAACAGAGAAGGGACAAATTCTCACCAATGAGTGCTTTCCGATTCAAGTTTCATCTCAATGATAAGGGAGTCCGAACGGTGTCCCGCAGTGCGACATCTGTTTTGGGGAATTCGATATCCGCATACAGGGCGAAGTGTCCCCACGCTAAAATGATACTAGAGAGTTAAAGAAGGGGCAGCGGACCGGGCACGGTTCGGCAAGTACTTTATAAAAATAAAATGCTCGTGATATGAAAATGTCGTTTCAATTGATTACGGAGCTATTATTACATTCATGCTTTTAATCATTTTCAGATTTTGGCCATTTCATGCTTTTCATTACAGGATTTCATTTGACCATCTGTAGTTTTAGCACGCTTCAATTTTAAGGTCATATCATAAAATTTTGTCATAGACCATAAGCAGTGGACATACATATTAAAATATTTTAAATTTTATTGTATATACAAATGTAGCATTACGGCATTAGTTGTGGCGGGGTAATTTGACGGCAAATAAAAATAAAATAAAAAAAAAACAGGCGTTCAAAACAAAAACAAACTAAAACAGACGGTAGCTTTAGAAAAACAAATACTGGAAACAAAAGCCAACTATGGATAAATCATTGTTACTAAATTTGGCTATTTCGAGTGCGTAAAATCGTGCAATCGTTTTGAAATGAAGTAAAACCGATGACAGCTCACACAGAAAACAATGAACTCAACTAAAGTGTTTGACAATTATTTGGAATAATTGTCCTTGAATTTGAAGAGCTGACAGACAAATAGGCAGACACACAGACAAATGAATCAATCAGACCGTGTCCACTTGAAAGCTTAAGCTAAAGTATATGTGGGGGGTTTTTTGGAAGCCCCACCCTTACACTCACTCTCCTGGTTGGGCAAAAATTGTGAAATTATCGAATTGAGTCAGCTGGTGCTTAGATGTTAAATAATGGTCGCTATTGGACGTACATTGGGCATTTCTTCTTTGGCTTTTTGTTTGCCCTCTGCTGTAGTCCAAGGCCATAACAATTAGCATATTATTGGGTTGCCCAAAAAGTAATTGCGGTTATTTCATATAGTCGGCGTTGACAAATTTTTTCACAGCTTGTGACTCTGTAATTGCATTCTTTCTTCTGTCGAGTTATCAGCTGTAACTTTTAGCTTGCTTTAGAAAAAAAGTGTAAACAAGTAAAAGCGTGCTAAGTTCGGCCGGGCCGAATCTTATATACCCTCCACCATGGATCGCATATGTCGAGTTCTTTTCCCGGCATCTCTTCTTAGGCAAAAAAAGGATATAAGAAAAGATTTGCTCTGCTATTAGAGCGATATCAAGATATGGTCCGGTTTGGACCACAATTAAATTATATGTTGGAGACCTGTGTAAAATGTCAGCCAATTCGAATAAGAATTGCGCCCTTTGTGGGCTCAAGAAGTTAAATAGAGAGATCGATTTATATGGGAGCTATATCAGGCTATAAACCGATTCAGACCATAATAAACACGTATGTTAATGGTCATGAGAGAATCCGTCGTACAAAATTTCAGGCAAATCGGATAATAATTGCGACCTCTAGAGGCTCAAGAAGTCAAGATCCCAGATCGGTTTATATGGCAGCTATATAAGGTTATGTACCGATTTGAACCATATTTGGCACAGTTGTTGGATATCATAACAAAATACTACGTGCCAAAATTCATTCAAATTGGATAAGAATTGCGCCCTCTAGAGGCTCAAGAAGTCAAGACCCAAGATCGGTTTATATGACAGCTATATCAGGTTATGGACCGATTTAAACCATACTTGGCACAGTTGTTGGATATCGTAACAAAACACGTCGTGCAAAATTTCATTCCAATCGGATAAGAATTGCGCACTCTAGAGGCTCAAGAAGTCAAGACCCAAGATCGGTTTATATGGCAGCTATATCAGGTTATGGACCGATTTGAACCATACTTATCACAGTTGTTGGATGTCATAACAAAACACGTCGTGCAAAATTTCATCTCAATCGGATAAGAAGTGCGCACTCTAGAGGCTCAAGAAGTCAAGACCCAAGATCGGTTTATATGGCAGCTATATCAAAACATGGACCGATATGGCCCATTTACAATACCAACCGACCTACACTAATAAGAAGTATTTGTGCAAAATTTCAAGCGGCTAGCTTTACTCCTTCGGAAGTTAGCGTGCTTTCGACAGACAGACGGACGGACGGACGGACGGACGGACGGACGGACGGACAGACGGACGGACATGGCTAGATCGACATAAAATTTCACGACGATCAAGAATATATATACTTTATGGGGTCTCAGTCGAATATTTCGAGTAGTTACAAACAGAATGACGAAATTAGTATACCCCCCATCTTATGGTGGAGGGTATAAAAAAGTATATTTGATTACAGTTTATTCTAAGTTTTACTTTCTTTTACAAAATCCGCAATTACTTTTTGGGCAACCCAATATTTAATTTATTTTTTATTTTTAGGAAATTTTCTATTTTAGCGCTTTGGAATTGACAAGTAACACATTTCTAATTTTTGTTTACATTATTTTCATTTTCAGATTGACCACAAAACCAAATCAAAGAAAGCACCAACACTGGTGATGATTTGGTTGTAAAGGTAAGTGCTGCTTGGTTTTAGCCACCTGCGACAATTCTAGTGTGTCTTGCTTCTCAGCGCTTTATGCTGGGTGCTTTAACCATTGTCATAAAAGCATTTAAAATTGGGTCAACGATTGGTTTGGTTTGGTTTGGTTTTTATGACATTGTCGCCCTGTTTGTATGGTAGGTTCTTCGTTTATCCATCCCCACTGACATATATCCAAATTAGAGGAATGCTTTTTGTTTTGTTTTGCCTTTATGGCTCTGGACTGTGGGTATCGAATTTTCTTTCACGCTATGCAGTACCATATGGTGGGATTCGATTTCATTTGTTTGATGGTGGGTCATGTATTCGAATTTCATTCAATGGAAGTTTATGATCATGTTAGCACCTCTTCAATGGTTGCGAGTTATTTTGGGAAGTTTTTGTTTTGATTGGGGTCTTTTGTGTGCACGTTGCACGCTTAATTATTCTGTGGAGTGCCTGCAGCTAAATACACTCGAAGAAAAATGGGAGTAAAAACAAAGTTAAAATGTGAACAAACATATTAACAAATAACATTGCCGATATTGGGTTAAGGAATTGAGAAAATAACAAAATCAAAATAACGAAAATCAAGTAAGACCGTGCTTAATTCGGCCGGGCCGAATCTTACCTACCCTCCACCATCGATCGCATTTGTCGAGTTACTTGCGAGGTATCATTTTTTATGCAAAGAAGGAATAATGGAAAATAATTGTTAGCTATTGGCGATATATCAAGATATAGTCCGATTCGGACCATAAGTGAAATGAATGTTGAAGACCATAGTGTTAGTCATTGGGTAATATTTCAGTCCATTCGGTTATGAATTGCGCCTTGTAGGGGCTCAGGAAACATAATCGGGAGATCGATTTATATGGGAGCTGCATCAGGCTATAGATCGATTAAGACCATATTAAACACGTATGTTGAAGGCCATGGCAGAAGCCGTTGTACAAAATTTCAGCAAAATCGGATAAGAATTTCACCCTCCAGAGGCTTAAGAAGTCAAGATCCCAGATCGGTTTATATGGCAGCTATATTAGGTTATGTACCGATTTGCGCCATACTCAACACAGTTGTTGGAAGTAATAACAAAACACTTCATGCAAAATTTCAGCCAAATCAGATGAGAACTGCGCCCCCTAGCGGCCCAATAACTTAAGATTCACTATCGGTTCATAAAGCAGCTATACCAGGTTAAGAACCGATTTGCGCCATACTCAACACAGTTGTTGGAAGTGATACCAAAACACCTCAAGAAAAATTTCAGCGAAATTGGATGAGAACTGCGCCCCCTAGCGACTAAAGAACTTAAAACCAAGATCGGTTTATATGGCAGCTATACCAGGTTAAGAACCGATTTGCGCCATATTCAACACAGTTGTTGGAAGTGATACCAAAATACCACATGCAAAATTTCAGCCAAATCAGATGAGAACTGCGCCTCCTAGCGGCTCAAGAACTCAAGAACCAAGATCGGTTTATATGGCAACTATACCAGGTCAAGAACCGATTTGAACCATTCTTAACACAGTTATTGGAAGTCATAACAAAGACCTCATGCAAAATTTCAGCCAAATCAGATGAGAACTGCGCCCCCTAGCGGCTCAAGAAGTCAAGATCCAAGATCGATTTATATGGCAGCTATTCTAGGTTATGTACCGATTTGCGCCATACTCAACACAGTTGTTGGAAGTGATACCAAAACACCTCATGCAAAATTTCAGCCAAATCGGATGAGAATTGAGCCCTCTAGAGGCTAAAGAAGTCAAGACCCAAGATCGGTTTATATGACATCTATATCAGGTTATGAACCGATTTCAACCATACTTAGCACAGTTGTTGGAAGTGATAGCAAAACACTATGTGCAAAATTTCAGTCCAATCGGTTTGCGCCCTCTAGAGGCTCAAGAAGTCAAGACCCAAGATCGGTTTATATGGCAGCTATATCAAAACATGGACCGATTTGGCCCATTTACAATCCCAACCGACCTACACTAATAAAAAGATATTTGTGCAAAATTTCAAGCATCCAGCTTTACTCCTTCGAAAGTAAGAGTGCTTTCGACAGACGGTCGGACGGACGGACGGACGAACGGGCGGGAGCACAGACGGACGGACATGGCTAGATCGACTTGAAATGACGATCAAGAATTTATTTACTTTATAGAGTCTTAGACGCCTATTTCGTGGTGTTACAAACAGAATGACGAAATCAGTAAACCCTCATCCCATAGTGGAAGATATAAAAATTGGTCTTTTTAGCAGCTATATCTAAAAATAAACCAATCTGAACCATATACGACACGGCAGTCGAGAAGCCTAACATAAGTCACTGTGTCAAATTTCAGTGAAATTGGGTTTTAAATGCGCCTTTTATGGGGCCAAGGCCTTAAATCGAGATATCGTTCTTTATGGCAGCTATATCCAAATCTGGACCGAATTGGGCCAAGTTTCAGAAAAATGTCGAAGAGCCTAACGTAACTCACTGTCCCAAATTTCGGCGAAATCGGATAATAAATGCGCTTTTTATGGGCCCAAGACCCTAAAATCCAAATCTCGTCCGAGCTGGACCAAATTGAAAATGAATGTCGTAGGCCGTAACACAACTTACTGTCCCAAATTTTGGCGAAATCGGACAATAAATGCGCCTTTTATGGGCCCAAGACCTTAAATCGAGAGATCGGTCTATATGGCAGCTATATCCAAATCTAGACCGATCGGGGCCATATTAAAGAAGGATTTTGACTGGCCTAACACAACCCACAGTCCCATGTTTCGACGCCTTTTATTTGGCCAAGACCTTAAATCGAGAGATCGGTATATATGGCAGCTATATCCAAATCTGGACCGTTCTACGCCAAATTGCAGAAACATAACGAGGGGCGTAACACAACTCACTGTCCCACATGTCTGCGACATCGGACAATAAATGCGCCTCTTATAGGCCCTAAACCTTAAATCGAGAGATCGGTCTATATGGCAGCTATATCCAAATCTGGACTGATCTGAGCCAAATTGAAGAAGGACATCGACCGGCCTAACACAACCCAATGTCCCGTCCGTCCGTCTGTCTGTCGAAAGCACGCTAACTTCCGAAGGAGTAAAGCTAGCCGCTTGAAATTTTGCACAAATACTTCTTATTAGTGTAGGTCGGTTGGTATTGTAAATGGGCCATATCGGTCCATGTTTTGATATAGCTGCCATATAAACCGATCTTGGGTCTTGACTTCTTGAGCCTCTAGAGTGCGCAGTTCTTATCCGATTGGAATGAAATTTTGCACGACGTGTTTTGTTATGATATCCAATAACTGTGCCAAGTATGGTTCAAATCGGCCCATAACCTGATATAGCTGCCATATAACCGATCTTGGGTCTTGACTTCTTGAGCCTCTAGAGGGCGCAATTCTTATCCGAATGGAATGGAATTTCGCACGACGTGTTTTGTTGTGATACCTAACAACTGTGCCAAGTATGGTTTAAATCGGTACATAACCTGATATAGCTGCCATATAAACCGATCTTGGGTCTTGACTTCTTGAGCCTCTAGAGGGCGCAATTCTTATCCGAATGGAATGGCATTTCGCACGACGTGTTTTGTTATGATATCCAACAACTGTGCCAAATATGGTTGAAATCGGTCCATAACCTGATATAGCTGTCATATAAACAGATCTGGAGATTTGACTTCTTGAGCTTTTAAAGGGCGCAATTCCTATCCGATTTGGCTGCAATTTTGCATGACGTATTTTATTTTTACTTCCAACAACTGTGTCAAATAAGGTTCAAATCGGTTCATAACCTGATATAGCTGCCATATAAACCGATCTGGGATCTTGACTTCTTGACCCCTAGAGGTCGCAATTATTATCCGATTTGCCTGAAATTTTGTACGACGGATCCTCTCATGACCATCAACAAACGTGTTTATTATGGTCTGAATCGGTCTATAGCCCGATACAGATCCCATATAAATCGTTCTCTCTATTTTACTTCGTGAGCCCCAATGGGCCCAATTCTTATACGAATTGGCTGAAATTTTACACAGGTCTCCAACATATAATTTGATTGTGGTCCGAGCCGGACCATATCTTGATATCGTTTTAATAGCAGAACAACTCTTTTCTTACATCATTTTTTGCCTAAGAAGAGATGCCGGGAAAAGAACTCGACAAATGCGATCCATGGTGGAGGGTATATAAGATTCGGCCCGGCCGAACTTAGCACGCTTTTACTTGTCTTATTTTATTTTATTTTATTTTATTTTATTTTATTTTATTTTATTTTATTTTATTTTATTTTATTTTATTTTAATTTATTTGATTTTAATTTATTTTATTTTATTTTAATTTATTTCATATTATTTTATTTTATTTCATTTTAATTTATTTTATTTTATTTTATTTAATTTTATTTTTATGTTATTTTATTTTTTTTTATTTTATTATATTTTATTTAATTCTATTTTTTATTTTATTTTGTTTTATTTTATTTCATTTTATTTTATTTTAATTTATTTTATACATATTATTTAATTTTTCTACATATTTTATTTAAAGTTATTCTTTATTCAATTTTTAAATGCTTTTGAGTGTCTCTTACTCTTACTTAATTCATTAAATGAATGGTCTTTTCTTTATATAAAAGCAAAACAAAATCAATCCAACTTATTTTTTTATCTTTTTACAACCACAACAAACTCATTAAATATGCTCCAAGTGTAATCTGGATTGTGCTTTTCATTTGTCACAAGTTTTAAGTGGTTATTCTAGACTTCCAGGTAACCCGATACCAAAAACGATATTGTTACGATTTTCCTTTTATAAAACTAAACAACCAAAATACGTACACATACCATGTGTAAAACCATAAAAACGTGACTTTTAATTACAAAAACTATACAGGGAGAGAGACAGACAAAAAACTAGAACATGTAACATATAAAAGGTAGAGCAAAATGATGAAATTAAGTGCTATTACAAATAGAATATAAAGTGCGATACTTTAAAAAGAAAAAAAAAAAAAAAACATACAAATTCAAATAACATTTGTTGGTATACGTCGATACTTCTGCATTACAGTGAAATATAAGATCCCAAGTAAACAAGTAAACATGCATTCAATATTGGGGTTTGCACTTTGAACCCAAAATGGTTATTAGAGAGATCGGTCTGAATACTGCTACATTATGTTAGGATACCTTGCAGAAAATATCAGCCATGGATTTCAAAACAACTCACTGCTACAAATTTCATTGGTAATAAATATCTGGTATATACAATATATGCCTTTTTGGGCAAATTTCAGAAAAATCCCATTATAAATTTTCCTTTTGTGACCTTAAGAAGTCTAACCTATTTTAGTCCACTTCAGCTTCTTGTTAGGCAATCGCATTGAAACTTTACACGTAAGAAGCTTTTGGTTCCCTGATAAATAAAATGTACTCTCGGTGTTTTTATATAGTATAGTTCCGAGATATCGGAATATTTAATATCAAAAATAAAATTGAAAAGATCAATATATATTTTTTTAATTTTTCCTATTTTCTAGTGGACTTCGAAATGTAGTAAAATTATTGTTACGACATATTTCTCTTTTTCCATTAAAATATAAAGGTTTAAAAAAGTACTTTATTTCACATTTTTCAAAAAAAAAATATTTTCTTGGATAATTTGATGAAAAATTATAACAAAAATACGATAGTAAACTTAAAAATAAATATAATTTCCATATTGTTTTGTGGAGTCAGAGCATTCCGTAAAAATTGTTTCATCAATATAAGTTAGTAACATATAGCCAATACATACATGTTAATGTCCAACAAGTCACTGATACGACAACGCAACACCTGTCGAAAATAGCTCATTTTCGAGAGATCGACATATCCACATCAATCATCATATAATCAAATATTCAAATTTACATACATCTTCGAACACAACCTTGTTCGACTATGTATTAAAAGCAGTGTTGTGCAACTACACCCATACTATTGCACATTATTGCATACGTGAACAAGAACATAAGCCCATGTTCTCCAAACATTTTTGATCGCCAAATAAACTCTCGTGAATCTTGCAGATGAAGGTTATGATCGCGGAAGAGCTCATTTTAGAGTCGTTGACGATTCCCCCTTCGTGAGGAGTTGTGTCCTCAAGTCGTCACTTCTGGAAGAGTGTTCCTCGAATCTTCCATATGAGTTGCCAGAAAATATGTCAGAAGAGTATTGGAAGATCTAAGAATCGCGCAAGAATCGTGTGGACAAGTAAAAAAAAAATAGTGTTTTGGAAGATTAATTAAAAAAAAAAAAACTCTTCTGGAACTGTTGCGGATTACTCGCCTAGACGACTAACAAATAAATTTTGTTTAATAATCATTAAATATTATTATTTAAGAGTTGCACTCTATTTGCTTGGAAGATTCAAAATTGGACAGTTCATCAAAAACGTAACAACTAAAAAAAAAAAAAATATTCAAAACAAGTAAAAGCGTGCTAAGTTCGGCCGGGCCGAATCTTATATACCCTCCACCATGGATCGCATTTGTCGAGTTCTTTTCCCGGCATCTCTTCTTAGGCAAAAAATGATATAAGAAAAGAGTTGTTCTGCTATTAAAACGATATCAAGATATGATCCAGTTCGGACCACAATTAAATTATATGTTGGAGACCTGTGTAAAATTTCAGCCAATTCGTATAAGAATTGGGCCCATTGGGGCTCACGAAGTAAAATAGAGAGAACGATTTATATGGGATCTGTATCGGGCTATAGACCGATTCAGACCATAATAAACACCTATGTTGATGGTCATGAGAGGATCCGTCGTACAAAATTTCAGGCAAATCGGATAATAATTGCGACCTCTAGGGGTCAAGAAGTCAAGATCCCAGATCGGTTTATATGGCAGCTATATCAGGTTATGAACCGATTTGAACCTTATTTGACACAGTTGTTGAAAGTAAAAATAAAATACGTCGTGCAAAATTTCAGCCAAATCGGATAGGAATTGCGCCCTTTAAAAGCTCAAGAAGTCAAATCTCCAGATCTGTTTATATGACAGCTATATCAGGTTATGGACCGATTTCAACCATATTTGGCACAGTTGTTGGATATCATAACAAAACACGTCGTGCGAAATGCCATTCCATTCGGATAAGAATTGCGCCCTCTAGAGGCTCAAGAAGTCAAGACCCAAGATCGGTTTATATGGCAGCTATATCAGGTTATGTACCGATTTAAACCATACTTGGCACAGTTGTTAGGTATCATAACAAAACACGTCGTGCGAAATTCCATTCCATTCGGATAAGAATTGCGCCCTCTAGAGGCTCAAGAAGTCAAGACCCAAGATCGGTTATATGGCAGCTATATCAGGTTATGGGCCGATTTGAACCATACTTGGCACAGTTGTTGGATATCATAACAAAACACGTCGTGCAAAATTTCATTCCAATCGGATAAGAACTGCGCACTCTAGAGGCTCAAGAAGTCAAGACCCAAGATCGGTTTATATGGCAGCTATATCAAAACATGGACCGATATGGCCCATTTACAATACCAACCGACCTACACTAATAAGAAGTATTTGTGCAAAATTTCAAGCGGCTAGCTTTACTCCTTCGGAAGTTAGCGTGCTTTCGACAGACAGACGGACGGACGGACAGACGGACGGACATGGCTAGATCGACATAAAATGTCACGACGATCAAGAATATATATACTTTATGGGGTCTCAGACGAATATTTCGAGTAGTTACAAACAGAATGACGAAATTAGTATACCCCCCATCTTATGGTGGAGGGTATAAAAATTTAAGTTTTACTCGTCATGTTCGTCATACTAAGTACCAATCGTCATATAAGCCAAGTGAGAATTTCGATTGGTGTTGTAGAAGTTGCCCGGTCAAACCATAACATCCAATAACATAATTCAATACAAATCCTAAACGCACCACAAATGAAATAAAAGCAAACGCCAAAAGTTAACTCAGGCGATTTATGAACAAATCTTCTGAACAATTATAACGCAATAATGTGCGTAACAATCGTCGCGAAGAATTGCTGAAACTTCCGCACACGGATTGTCCAATTGAATCCCAGAAGAGAGTTTCGCTACTCATACGGACGATTTAAATGTAATGAAATCTAGGATAATCTTTCGCATATGCAATTGATTCCCGGAAGAGTGTTTCGCTACTCATACGGAAGAACATTTGCGTAAAAATCTTCCAAAAGACAGTTTTTTTTTTTCATCGTGGGAACGAACGCTCTTCTAAAATTATGAAATTTGAAATATTTTGAGCACCAGAGAGCTGCAACGAGTATGATTGTGTATGCTTGATCATCTGTTTTGAAAAACGAGTAAAATCAATCCTGTGCACAAATCAAACCAGTCTGTTCAACTCACTCAAAACGCATCGAAAATGTGATTCAAAAACGAACTGATTGAAGTACTAGGTTCCAATCGAACAACTCACTTGCTTGTTTTGGTAACAGGCCTGTGAATGATTTTGCCTAACAGGACGCTTAATGTAAAGGCTCGTGCGCTTGAAATGATTTTTCTGTTTGTTGTATTTGATTTGATTTGAATTCAGCTACATAAGAAAGGAAAAGTCAGTGCTTTAGTACTTTTTTCTATACTTTTCCTACCCAAAGAGTACCCCCGTGACCGATTTAGTACTGGATGTTTAAGATTATTTATTTTTATACCCATGACCGTAGGGGGTATATTCATTTAGTCATTCCGTTTGCAACACATGCAAATATAAATTTTTCGACCCTACAAAGTAGATATATTTCCGATCGTAGTAAAATTCTAAGACGATTTAACAATGTCCGTGTGTCTGTCCGTCCGTCTGTTGTAATCACTCTACAGCCTTCAAAAATTGAGATATTGAGCTGAAATTTGGCGCAGATACGTCTTTTTGATGCACTCTGATTATGTCCTTGAACGGGCCCTATCGAACCATATTTGGATATAGATGCTATATAGACCGATCTGCTGATAATGGGTCTTATGCCCGTAAATGCTTTATTTTATATCCGATTTTACTGAAATTTAAAGCAGGGAGTAGTTTAAAGCTTCCCGACTTCCGACCCAAATATGGTCCGGATCAGACTATATTTAGATATAGCTGCCATATATACCGATCTGTCGATAAAGGGTCTGAAGCCCATAAAAGCTTTATTTATTACCCGATTTCGCTGAAATTTGAAACAGTGGAGGTTTCCCGACCTAAATATGGTTCAGAATGGACTATATTTATATATAGCTATCATATAGACTGATCTGCCGATAAAGGGCCTGAAGCCCATAAATGCTTTACTTATTACCCAATATTGCTGAAATTTAAGACAGTGGGTTATTTTAAACCTGCCGACATCTGACCTTAATATGGATCAAATCGGACTATTTTAAGATATAGCTACTATATAGACCGATCTGCCGATAAAGGTTCGGAAGACCATAAAAGCTTTATCTATTACCCGATTTCGCTGAAATTTGAAACAGTGGGTTATTTTAAGCCTACTGACAACTGACCAAATTATGGTTCACCGGTATGGTATGGACCGATCTCCAGATAAAGGGTCTGAAGCCCATGAAATATTTATTTTTTACCCGATTTTGTTAAAATTTGAAATACAAAATTCAACAGGAACTTATATTTAGCAGACCACTCAATGTCCGCGCCAAATTTGGGTGCATAAGTTATACAATTTTCACTGGATGGCGAAGAAAGGGGTTTACATTTATACCCGAGGTGGTGGGCATCGACGAACATGTCCCGTTTTTGGGAATGGGTTGGCCAATCAGTGATTTGAGCCTGAAAATATATATATAAAATTCGTGTTCTATTCTAAAATACCTCTTATTTGAGCCCCATATTGCGCAAATACCTTTCATTTGAGTCCCATATTGCCGTGGTTGGTAAATATGTTCGATTTAGGGTTGTTTTGAGAGTTGATTCCCACTTGGTCCGACAATTAGATATCATATACATTTTCGAGTCTTAAATACCTTTCATTTGAGTCCCATATTGTCGTGATTGGTCTATATATTTGATAGGTTTTAGGGATGAACGGATGAACTAGCTAGAGTGGGATCGTCTTTCAAAGAACTCCAAAGGCATAAAACGCAATTCCGCTGGTACTATTTAAAAGGGCCATCTTTAGGTTTTATCCTAGACTAACAAAAACCAGCAGAGAAGATTCGGCACAGCAGAACTTTATTCACTTTAACTTAATTTCAAATTTTTATAATTTAAGTTAAACCATTTAACGTCTATTAAATTTTGCTACAATTATACCAAATAATCTCTCATGGCAAACTAGTGTCTTCATTACTTTAAAATTTTCAAATAAAACGATTGATTTTATTTTCATTTTTTAAAACAAAAAATTTGCATATGTTATTTAGCATAATAGACCTTTTTGTGCAAAATGAAACAAAATTGTTTCAATTTGCTAAAGCATTAATTACTCGCATTATGTGGTGGTGTTGGTGTTGCAAATTTTAAATCGACAGAAAAAAAGAAACATTTGAAGCAAATTATAAAAAAAACACCACACAAATTGTTAAACGATTGCTTGTGTTTGATACGGATTTAAGCCCGAATGCAAAAAAAAAAGGAAAACAAATTAAATTTTTATTATCAATGGGCAAGCTTTAATCCTTTAAAATTTCTAAAAGCATATGCTTGTTTTGCAGCTAATCTCGTAAAACCAGAAGCAAACAAGTATTGTTTCATGTGTATGAATGGCATTAGATCATGATTTAAAAAAAAAAAACAAAACAACAAAGAAGAAATAAATCATATATGAAAAAAAAAACATTATGCTTAAAAGTTAAGTTAAAAATGATTGAATTTATAGCCAATAAATTGTAGAGAAAATAAATGAACAAACTAAAACACTTTATGGCCCCAAAACCCTAAATCGAGAGATCGGTCTATGTGGCAGCTATATCCAAATCTGGACCGATCTCAGCCAAATTGAAGAAGAATGTCGAAGGTCTTAACTTAACTCATTGTCCCAAATTTCGGCGACATCGGACAATAAATGCGCATTTTATAGGCCCAAAACCTTAAATCGAGAGATCGGTCCACATGGCAGCTATATTCAAATCTGGACCGATCTCAGTCAAATTGAAGGAGAAGGTCGAAGGTCTTAACTTAACTCAATGTCCCAAATTTTGGCGACATCGGACAATAAATGCGCATTTTATAGGCCCAAAACCTTAAATCGAAAGATCGGTCTACATGGCAGCTATATTACAATCTGGACCGAACTGAGCCCTATTCCAGAAGGATATCAAAAGGCCTAACATAACTCACTTTCCCAAATTTTGCCGAAATCGGACAATAAATGCGCCTTTTATGGGCCTAAGACCCTAAATCGGCGGATCGGTCTATATGGCAGCTATATCCAAATCTAAACCGACCTGGACCAAATTATAGGAGGATGTTGAAGGGTCTAACGGAACTCACTGCCCCAAATTTCAGCAAAATCGTAAAATAAATGTGGCTTTTATAGGCCTATGACCCTAAATCGGCGGATCGGTCTATATGGCAGGTATATCCAAATCTGGACCGATCTGGGCCAAATTGAAGAAGGATGTCGAAGGGCCTAACACGACTCACAGCCCCAAATTTTGGCGACATCGGACAATAAATGCGCATTTTATGAGCCTAAGACCCTAAATCGGCGGATCGGTCTACATGACAGCTATATTCAAATCTGGACGGAACTGAGCCCTATTCCAGAAGGATATCAAAAGGCCTAACACAACTCACTTTCCCAAATTTCCGCAAAATCGGATAATAAATGTGGCTTTTATGGGCCTAAGACCCTAAATCGTCAGATCGGTCTATATGGCAGGTATATCCAAATCTAGACCGATCTGAACCAAATTGGAGAGGGCTGTTTAAGGCCCTAACACAACTCACTGTCCCAAATTTCAGCAAAATCGTAAAATAAATGTGGCTTTTATGGGCCTAAGACCCTAAATCGGCAGATCGGTCTATATGGCAGCTATATCCAAATCCGGACCGATCTGGACCAAATTGGAGAGGGATGTTGAAGGGCCTAACACAACTCACTGTCCCAAATTTCAGTAAAATCGGATAATAAATGTGGCTTTTATGGGCCTAAGACCCTAGATCGGCGGATCGGTCTATATGGCAGGTATATCCAAATCCGGACCGATCTGAGCCAAATTGAAGAAGGATGTCGAAGGGCCTAACACAACTCACAGCCACAAATTTCAGCAAGATCGGATAATAAATATGGCTTTTATGAGCCTAAGACCCTAAATCGGCGGATCGGCATATATCAAAGCTATATCCAAATTTGGACCGATCTGGGCCAAATTGTAGGAGGATGTCGAAGGGCCTAACACAACTCACTGTCCTAAATTTCAGCAAAATCGGATAATAAATGCGGCTTTTATGGGCCTAAGACTCTAAATCGGCGGATCGGTCTATATCAAAGCTATATCCAAATTTGGACCGATCTGGGCCAAATTGAAGAAGGATGTCGAAGGGCCTAACACAACTCACAGTCAAAAATTTCAGGAAAATCGTAAAATAATTGCGCCTTTTATGGGCCTAAAACCCTAAAGCGAGAGATCGGTCCATATGGCAGCTATCTGGACCGATCTGAGCCAAATTGAAGAAGGATGTCGAAGGGCCTAACACAACTCAATTTCCCAAATTTGAGCAAAATCGGATAATAAATATGGCTTTTATGGGCCTAAGACCCTAACTCGGCGCATCGGTCCATATGGGGGCTATATCAAGATATAATTCGATATAGCTTATCTCCGAACTTAACCTGCTTATGGACAAAAAAAGAATCTGTGCAAAGTTTTAGCTCAATATCTCTATTTTGAAAGACTGTAGCATGATTTTAAAAGACAGACGGACGGATATGGCTAGATCATCTTAGATTTTTACGCTGATCAAGAATATATTAGGTTGCCCAAAAAGTAATTGCGGATTTTTCAAAAGAAAGTAAATGCATTTTTAATAAAACTTAGAATGAACTTTAATCAAATATACTTTTTTTACACTTTTTTTCTAAAGCAAGCTAAAAGTAACAGCTGATAACTGACAGAAGAAAGAATGCAACGTAATGACTAAATGAATATACCTCCATCCTTTGGTGGTGGGTATAAAAAATTGCTTATTCAATAAATTGTATAAATATGCCTGTTTAATGTCAATAAAAAATTTATTAAATTAAAATTTTCGGAAATTTGTAATGAAATTTCAAAATTTCATAATTAATGACTTTGACAACGGCATCCCTTACGCAATTCGTCGCTCTAAACCAACAATTTTCAATAGGCCATAAAAATTTAAACGCACATGTGTGAAAGGATCCCAGCACACATTGTAGCATAATTAAAATGAACGCACAAACACAATGTTATTTCTGTATATTCTTCATGAGTGTGTGTTGTGCCTAATTAAATACTTTGCCTCATTATCAAAATCATTATTTAAATAAGTGTTTAAATTGCAAATTATATGCAAACAAAGGACATAATTCAACATTGTATGAAATTTTTAAATGAGCAAAAACTATCAGAAGGTCGAGAAACTAGGAATAGTATAAAGTGGCTCTAGCAGTGAAAATCGGGCGAGATACATATGTGACAGCTTTGATAAAAATCACCAGTAATGTCGAAAGTCAAGAGAAAATCCTTCGTGCCAAATTTCAAGAGAATCGGTCAATAAATGACCATTTTATTGCATTATTACTGTAAATTAGACGAACCTATATTGGGTTGCCCAAAAAGTAATTGCGGATTTTTCATATAGTCGGCGTTGACAAATTTTTTCACAGCTTGTGACTCTGTAATTGCATTCTTTCTTCTGTCAGTTATCAGCTGTTACGTTTAGCTTGCTTTAGAAAAAAGTGTAAAAAAACTATATTTGATTAAAGTTCATTCTAAGTTTCATTAAAAATGCATTAACTTTCTTTTAAAAAATCCGCAATTACTTTTTGGGCAACCCAATATATGGGAGCTATATCCAAATCTGAACAGATTTTTTCCAATTTCAATAGGTTGTGTCTTTAGGCCGAAAAATATGTCTGTAGCAAATTTGAAGACGATCGGATGAAAATTGCGACCTGTAGTTTGTACACAAATTAACATGGACAGGCGGACATGGCTAAATCGAATCAGTCACTGAAAAACCTTGTCTCCATGCTTCCTCCGGTGGATGAGAGGCTAGGTTAGGTTTAAGTGGCCGTCTGCCATCTGATTCACTTAGACGTTTTCGTCCATTGTGATATCACAGGAACAGAAGAAGGAAGATGCCTTCTAGTTCCTACCGTTGAACTATCCAGATCACTTTAAAAATCCCAACAACTTGCGAATGTTTACATCCGCTAAATCAAACAGTTTCTCAGTGCGGGACACACACATAGAAGGTGTTCTAAAGTCTCTTCTTTTTCGATGTCCTCATAGCTTCTGCAAAAGTCGTTACTGTCAGCCATCAGTCTATCAGCATGTTTTCCGATTAGACAGTGACCGGGCACAATAACTGAGACATCTGTTCTAGCCAGTGACAGCAAAGAGGTAGACTTTTTCAAATCTAGATAAGGCCACATAGTTTTGGAATGCTCACAGCCCCCTGTTTGAGACCATCTAGCATTTGTTGATTGTGACCATCACTCATTAATTTTTTGAACTGTTCAGCCATCTCGTTGAGACATCTGCGACAGTCGAAGGCGGTTTTTGAGTTCAGAAATACGTTCTCCAGGGATTAAAATGGCTGCCTGGCTGTCTGAGAAGATATTTATGCCAGTTGTCGTTATGACATCATATTTTAGCCATTTCACTACTTTCTTAATTGCAAGGATCTCCGCTTGATATACACTGCAGTAGTCGGGTCAACTTTTCGATATGACCAGTTCTAGATCTTTATTAACCCCAAAGTCTATCTGGTCGTCTAGTTTGGAACCATCCGTATAGAAGTCTATGTAACTTCTATTACGAGGGATATCGTAGTTCCCATAGGTTCTATCAGAAATATTGGTACAGTACCTTTTATCAAAAAGCGGCTCAGGTAGGGTGTAATCCACACTGCCTGGAACATCGGACATTGTCTTTCTTACGGTAGAGTTGATGCCTCCAAACTTCAACTCCTTCATGATTGATGTCGGTTTTACGTTATTGAAAGCACCCTCAATGTCAAGAAATGTTACCATTCCTGTATTCCTTGACAGCGAGAGAATCCTCTATGTAGCCGACTAGGTCGTGTAGGGCTGTTTCAGTGGATTCGCCTTTACTGTATGCATGCTACTGCCGCGACAGGCGATCTCCAGGGATCTTTGCCCTAAGATATGTTTCTATCAACCTCTCAAGAGTCTTCAGCATAAGGGATGACAGACCAATAGGACGAAAATCTTTTGCCAAAGTGTGGTAGGTTTTCCTGCTTTCCGAATGAAAATGATCTTCGTGTCCTTCCTTAATTGACATGCTGATACGGGCAGAGTTTATCACTCTAAGCCAAGGAACCAGTCTATCAGACACAGCTTGTAATTCAACCGGTGATACATCATCAGGGCCGGGCAACGTAAAGGAAACTTCTTATCACCCAAAGGATTGCCGTTTCAGATACAATTTTCCTAATAATCTCCGACAAATGCATACCAGTGAAACCTCTTCTGCCGCCACGTTCTCTGTTGGAGAATTTCCCGGGCAATGTGTATCAATGAGTAGTTCTAGTGTTTCCTCACTAGACAGACAGAATATACCCCATCATAATAGCTCTCGAGTACAGAATCTTCCTTTGCCTAGAGGCCTCATTTGTATCCTTCACGGAGCTATGGAATTCTACCCAGGATTTGTTCTGAGCATTTCTGCAAGGCTGCAAAACACATCAGGTGGGAACGACAAACTCGACTTGGCTGACTCACCCGCTTAAAGAAAGCACTGCCCGTCCTGATTGGCCGTAAAGGAAGGAAGCCATGGAACGACCAGGAGTGCCAGGAACTACTGAAGCCAAAAATGCAGCATACAAGGAAACTTTTCAGTCAGTAGCAATGCGCCAGGCCAAGGCAACGTACCGGAGAAAAGGAGAGAGCAGAAACATCCAGTCCGCAAAAAAAAAGGAAATAGAAGGACTTGTGTGTGAGCGAATCGAAATGTTCAGGAGCCAGAATGAAGTTCGAAAATTCTACCTAAGAATTAAACATCAAACCGATGGCTTCGGTACAGGTATATCCTCTTGCAGAGACAAAGAAGGAAATTTTGTTGCTGATGCAGTTAGAGTACTGAGGATATGGAAAGAACACTCTCCCAGCTGCTGATATTCGATGACGGTGACAATGAGTATACCGCAGAACTAATCCCTGATGTTCGTATAGATCAGAACTAGGTCCACGCAGCATTAACCTGACTGAAAAACAATAAGGCAGCAGGAGCCGATGAGTTGCTGGCTGAACAGTTTAAAACCGGAGGCGACACGCTGACAAGGAGTATGCATCAGCTCGCCTACACAATTTGGCTGGAAGAACACATATTCGATGATTGGAACCTTATCATACTAGGTCCCCTACACAAAAGAAAGGTAACAAGAAGGTAAGTGACAACTACAGAGGAATTAGTCTCCTCCCCATCGTATTCAAGATACTATCGAGTGTTCTGGGTGAAAGATTAAAGTCTAAAGTCAACAAAAGAATTGGGCCCTATCAGTGTGGCTTTCCATAGCGCAGAGGCTAGCATGTCTGCCAACGACGCTGAACGCCTGGG
Organism: Stomoxys calcitrans; assembly: GCF_963082655.1. Taxonomy (NCBI): domain Eukaryota; kingdom Metazoa; phylum Arthropoda; class Insecta; order Diptera; family Muscidae; genus Stomoxys; species Stomoxys calcitrans. The sequence goes on along the minus strand of NC_081555.1, from coordinate 153,614,433 downwards.
TTCGAATCCTGGCGAGACCATCAGAAAAAATTTTCACCGGTGGTTTTCCCCTCCTAATGCTGGCGACATTTGTGAGGTACTATGCCATATAAAACTTCTCCACAAAATGAGGTGTCTCACTGCGGCACTCCTCTCGGACTCCGCTATAAAAAGGAGGCCTCTTATCATTGAGCTTAAAAAAACTTGTATCGGACAGCACTCATTGATGTGTGAGAAGATTGCCCCTGTTCCTTAATGGAATATTCATTGGCAAATTTGAATTTTTGCATCAGTTTGGCTTTAGACCGAGTAGAACTACTATAGACCAAATATTTGCAATGAATCAAATCCTGGAAAAGACCCGAGAAGGACAAATAAACATCTACCATGTTTTCCTTGACTACAAAGCCGACAGCCCTTTGCGTTGAAAGGAATTTCAAGCCATGTCTCTCTTAAGTATCCCAGCAAAACTGATACGACTGTGTAGAATGACGCACGATCCTCAGTTAAAATAGGAAGAAACCTCTCCGGTCAAGGTTTCAGACAGAAAGGTAGCCTATCGTGTGCGCTCTTTTATATCCTACTGGAGAAGATTATACGAGAATTAGCTGTGAACAGGCATAGCACAATACTTAAAAAAGAACATAGGCTACTTGCCTATGCCGACGTCGTCGATATTATGGCTCGGTTATCGGAAGAAGCGATTGCAGCCTTCAAAAAGGAATCAACGAAAGTGGGATTGGCAGAAAATTGAGATAAAACAAGGTGGATGGTATCAACACCCTGTACATACGTGCAGATAAAGAGAATGGAGCAAGTCAGGAACCATAACTTTGAAATAGGCAACAACTTTAACTACCTCGGCATAGCCGTAACCGAAACAAATGACACCAGTTTTGGATAAAGCAAACAGATGAGGAGCAAAGCCACATCTTGATAGACGAAAATTACACTACACAAGGCACTAAAAGTATTCGTCATGTTGTATGGCTTCGAAGCATGTTTACTTGCGAATGCAGATGAGGCGTACTGAGAGTGTTTGGGAGAAAAATACTTCGTAAAATATATGAACCAGTATGCGTTAATGGAGAATATAGTCCTCGTATGAAGCAAAAGCAGTATAAAGACGATATCATAGTTAAACGCATCAAAATATAAAGGTTGCGTTGCCTAGGACAGAACCAGAATAGTCAAAATGGATAAAGAAGCTCCAGCAAAGAAGGTGTTTGAAGGTGACCTTCACCTTCAAGCGTGAACTTCTTTAGAAAACGCAAAACGGGAAGAACAAATCCCCGATGGAGTGACCAATTAGAAAGCGACATCTCGAAACTGGTTGTCAAAAATTGGAGAAGAATCGCAGAAGTTCGAGGCGCTGGGAAATCTATTCTACGTTCGGCTAGAGGAATAAATTTTCTGTAATGGCCAACTAAAGTAAGGTAAAGTACCACCCAAATGTCGCCAGCACTACTTTGGCTATGACTGAACATTTTTCCCATTAGCCGAATGTAAAATAGCGTTGCAAGGGCTTCGATTTTCTGCACTCCTTCTAAAATCTATGACATCAAGTTTCGAGGGGTCTTCCACTACTTGACCTCCATCGTGCTCTTGGTCGTCCCGGTTTGCATGTACCACCGTGCTCGCCTTCAACGACTAATTTGCTGGGGTTTCTTCATCCATTCTGATAACATGACCTAGCCAACTCAACCGTTGTATTTTGATGCGTTTGACTATGCTATCGTTGTCATACAGTCCATGGTCTATACGACGCCTATATTCTCCCCTTCTTAAGTCGCCAGCATCAGAAGGGGATAACTAACATTGAAAATTTTTATGATGTTCTCTTCGGAATCCAAACTCAGGCGTTCAGCGTTATAGGCTCACCTGCTAACCTCTGCGCTATGGTGGCCGCTATTCAATATACATTAAAATTGACTTTTTCGGTAAAATTTTTCCTCCTACACTCACAATTTAATCTTTTTTGTACACTTTTAACCTGGAAATTGCCATATCAATGGCAGCTAATATATCACCATGGTTGGCTGAAATCAACATTCGAGTTAAATAAACTTTTGAAAATTTTTTTGCTGATAATATCACAACCTGTCAGCGCCTAAAAGAGTATTTAAGTATATTTTTATAACCCATACGGGTTCAAAATTGATACAGCTTACATGCCCACTCACACACGCACACACATAAAAGCTCAACATTGCAAAAAAATCGCAACAACAACTGTCAAAAGTTCAAATTTAAACATACGTATGGTTTTAAATCGTAAATAAACCACAAAAAGGAAGTGCACAAACACACACACACACACATACACAATGGGGAAGAAAGAGAACACACATATTTATATGCATATATATTCCAGATAACATATTTTACTCCCATAAATATTAACACACCGAAACGTGACAGAACGCGGCATACCTTGCTCTCCGCTACTTTAATATACCACAGAGATTTCCCCGACATTTTCAGAAATTCGCAAAACAAAAAAAAAAAATAAATTTATATATAGCGCGTACACACAAATCCGAAAACATGTCAATTTCTTGTCAAAAGCATATTCATATTAAAAACAGAGAAAACACAAAAGATCGGCAGTGATGCAGGGTGTCAGCTGACATTCTCATATTCAAAGGGAACTCTTCCATTTGGTTGGGCCCTCTTCATAGCGAATGTTGGGTAGGTGTCAATAGAGTTGCCTCAATAGCCTAGCTAGGCTGATTTCAAGTTTTCCTAAGGAAAATCTAATTCAGCCAAGCTGAATTCAAGTTTTCCTAAGGAAAATCTCATTCAGCCAGGCTGAATTGAAATTTAGTTAAGGAAAATCTAATTCAGCCAGGCTGAATTGAAGTTTTCCTATGGAAAACCTCATTCAGCCAGGCTGAATTGAAGTTTTCCTATGGAAAACCTCATTCAGCCAGGCTGAATTGAAGTTTTCCTATGGAAAACCTCATTCAGCCAGGCTGAATTGAAGTTTTCCTATGGAAAACCTCATTCAGCCAGGCTGAATTGAAGTTTTCCTATGGAAAACCTCATTCAGCCAGGCTGAATTGAAGTTTTCCTATGGAAAACCTCATTCAGCCAGGCTGAATTGAAGTTTTCCTATGGAAAACCTCATTCAGCCAGGCTGAATTGAAGTTTT
>NC_081555.1:153111300-153258800 GCF_963082655.1 Stomoxys calcitrans | reverse complement strand
TTAACAACTGTGTCAAATAAGGTTCAAATCGGTTCATAACCTGATATAGCTGCCATATAAACCGATCTGGGATCTTGACTTCTTGACCCCTAGAGGTCGCAATTATTATCCGATATGCCTGAAATTTTGTACGACGGATCCTCTCATGACCATCAAAAAACGTGTTTATTATGGTCTGAATCGGTCTATAGCCCGATACAGATCCCATATAAATCGTTCTCTCTATTTTACTTCGTGAGCCCCAATGGGCTCAATTCTTATACGAATTGGCTGAAATTTTACACAGGTCTCCAACATATAATTTAATTGTGGTCCGAACCGGACCATATCTTGATATCGTTTTAATAGCAGAGAAACTCTTTTTTTATATCCTTTTTTGCCTAAGAAGAGATGCCGGGAAAAGAACTCGACAAATGCGATCCATGGTGGAGGGTATATAAGATTCGGCCCGGCCGAACTTAGCACGCTTTTACTTGTTATCTATTGTTGTACACTTACCGGTAGTGTTTCAGAAATTTTCCATATAGCCATTCTATCAAATACCAATTAAGTTGCTCATTATTCTTAATTGACTATTTCGATAATGCCATAAATAAATATTAGAAGTCTTAAGCATTGTGCTCGAGAAATTCCCCCAAATTTAAGTGTCCCAGGTGAAATGACCCAAATTGCCTTCATTATTCAAATGGTTGCACTATCATCGTCATGGAATATTATGGCCATAACCATGAAAGGATAGCCTCATACCTATGGTACAAGCCATAGCATCATAAAACTTAACTGAATGACTCTAGACCGGAAACGGAAATGGCAAAAGACAAATGAACATTACAATAATTAAATTTAACCATTATGGCACATACATCATTCGCCTGGTTAAGGCGACAAACAGAACATGGAACCTAGAATAACGCTGACAATGTTCTTTTAGAGACACACACACACACACACATATAGCCAAAATGGACACACCTTCTGCTTCTTTTGCGTTCCATAAAAACGAATTCAATTTCAGAAAGTACTCTACTACACGAAAGAGGGATAAAGCGGACATGTGTAACACAAGAACACGATTTTGACAATTTGCACGTTCTGGCTGGCACGCAGTTAGCAATTGACATATGTCACCTTTTACCAGGACTTGGTGATGATAACATTCTGCACATGGTTGGTTGGTTGGTTGGCTGGTTGGCTCCTCTTGGAGATGCGTTACAATAACAACTACAATCTTATGGTCGGAATGGTACGTACACCTCAACACTAATGGATGGTGGAATGGTAAATGCGGGATTTTATTTTCTTGCTCTGAAATTGCAGGGAAAGGGAAAAAAGAGATCTGCTATGTCAGGAATACGATGAAGATGAGAATGAGGATAACAGAAAGGGTTATTATAAAGGAAATTTTCAATCTAAGAAATTTTGTCGAAATTTCATTTTTAAGGGATGTTTTTTCATAATTTCCTCTGAGGAAAATTCTGACTGAGAAGGAGTTTGAATCACCAATAGACCTAAAGGTCTCAATGTTAACCCAGAGAAGACGGATATCTGCCTGTTCAAAACGAAGAAGGGCCAATTTAACGCACTACGTTTATATGAAAAAACTTCTCCCCAAGGAGGTTTCACACTACTGCACGCGGGTTCATGAGCAGACCGATATCGACATCAAATATTTCGAAGTGACTTCGGACAGGAAACCAACAGGAAGTGCAAGGATAATAATCACACAGATTAAGGCAACCACCGCGACTATGAGACTTAATGCGATGGGAGAATGGATAGAGAATGGCAGTAGGACACACCATTGTGGTATAATTGAGGCAACGATTGGAAAGCTGGAATGGTAGAGGTTTTAGATCGGATACTTCCGATACACTCAAATCAAATCGCACTATAACCTCATATTGCTCCCACATAAACCTATCTCCCCGTATAACATCTTTAATCCCTGGAAGTTATTATCTAATTGTGCTGAAATTTTGCACGTAGTTTTCTGTTAATATGGCCTTTTAAGGCTGTAGTAGTCACAATTTACATCCTATCGTTAGAACATCTTACAATGTTCTATGTAATATTTCAATAGGTATGCAAAGTTTAAGTGTGACTACATTTCAACATAGGTTTCATGTATTAAAAGTAGTTCGTAGACTCGATGGAGTAGGGTATTTTATAGTCGGCTCTGCCCGACTTTTGCCTTTCCTTACTGGTTTTAATTTAATTGTTATAGAAAAATTTGTCCACATTTCATTTCCGCATGAAATTTTGTCAAAATTGTTGTAGAAAATTTATTCAAATTTTATTTTTAAAGGAATTTGTACCAAATTTAATTTTTTTTTTTTTGGAAATTATTGTCAAAATTTCTATTTTATTGGAAATTTTGTCAAAATGTAGTTTTATAGGAAACTAACTGGTGCGGGGTGCTTCGCTTCACGCAGCGCCCTTTCAATATGGTTCCAAATTTTAAAATAATTCATATTCTTTTTTAACACTCAAATACCTTTCATTAGAATACCATATTGTTTCGTTTTGTGGTAGGACGATGCCCGTGATCCAAATTTTTTACATAAGTTCCGTATTCAACTCTCAAATACCTTTTGTTGGAGTCCCCTATTGCCCCCTTCGGTATGCATTTCCATTTGGGACATAATTTTAGGATGACGCGACCCGCCTGGAAATAGACCCCAACTTTTTATATAAGTTTCGTTTTCTACTCTCGAGGTACTTTTGTTTGAATTCCATACTGTCCCGATCGGCCTACATGACCGTTTGGGGGTGGTGTTTGGGGTGGGGCGGCCCCCCTGAGACCTGTGGTCAAATTGTTATATCAAGTTCGTACTCTACTCTTAAATACCTTTCATTGGATATCTATTTTGTCCCAATCGGTATACATGTCCGTTTGGGTGGGTCTGGGGTGGGGCGATCCCCCAGATTATTTGACCCCGATGTTTTATACCTATATCGTGTTGTTTCTGGCGATTGTGGTATGGGGGTGGGTCCGATTCCCCTTTGGACATAAAAAATAGGATACCCTATATCCATCGGGGGTTCAAACCCTACCATCTGTGAAAATTTCATGAAAATCGGTTCAACCGTTCTATAGGCAACATACAAACCATAGGATTTTTTTTGGGGAAATTTTGCCATATTTTTTCTTGGCGAAATTTTGTAATAATTTTTTTTTTCTGAGGGAAACTTTGCACAAATTTTGTTTATAAAGGAAATTTCCTCAAAATTGTATATATTTGCAAAATTTTTCAAAACTTAATTTCTGTAGAATTTTGAATTTTTTTTTTTATTGCAAATTTTGTTAAATTTTTTTTTCTGTAGAAAATGTTGTAAAAATTTAATTTCCATAGGAAATTTTATCAAATATTTATTTGCTGTGGGAAGTTTTTTATTTGATTATCTGACATTATAACCCCTTAAAGCTACCTTTCCTCCTTTAAGATATTTTTTTTTTCTCCTTTAATTCACAAAAATCTCACAACTATGGAAATTTATTTCCCTCGGCTACATTTGTATGACAAAAACTGATTTTCCTTTATTTTTTTTTTTTTTTTTTTGTGATAAAATTTGTCTCACGTAGTTCATATGACTCCTTGTGATATTGCGACAGTTAACAGGCAGAAATTATGCGAGTGCCGCTCAGTAAAGGGTCGCTGACTTCTTACGGCGACAGGACATTGTCGGCGACATGGTTTCGGCGTGGCCCGTATCGCAAGTGCATTATACCAAAGCACAGCATTGTTGAATGCATGCTGCCTTCCTTCATTTCTTTCTCTGGCCCTAGTACATGAAGGCAACCAGGACAATGACAATGAATGAATAATAATTTTATTAAATCCATTAAGTTTTATTATTTTTCTCCTTTTCGCGGCATTTCCCGTTTTGTCCCACAATATATTTGTAGTGTCGGTAGAACTACAGAGTCGATAGATGGACATTTTGTTCTCTCCACCCTCCCAACATTGTTAAAATGTAAATTCCCTGTAACTGCCTTAATATTTGTTTAAATGAATTGATTGTAAGATTGCGTGGCTTGTTTTAATGGTTCCATAGAATTACATTAACATCAATTTGTGGAAAGTGATCCAAATTGAAAGAGCAGGTGAAGCTCTTGTTGCATGATGCTCACCGTAGTCGGCTATGAAGTCATTCCAAAAACAAAAACCACTTTTGCTGAATTGTTAAGAATATGACAATCATTAAACGGTACTCGAATAGCTGATGTCCTAACAAATTTCAGGTTAAGACATTAAATGTTGGCAAAATTTCTCTTCTGTGGGGAAATGTTGGCAATATTTTTTTTATAAATGGTAGTTTGACCCAAATTTCCTTAAAAGTTAAAAATTTTTAAAATTTATATTTTTTCATATCCTGCCACTGTGACATAGGGTTTTATAAGTTTTTGCATTTGTTTGCAACGCTACAAATGAGAAGAGCTACACCCATTGGTAAGTATACCGATCGGCTTAGAGTCACTACCTGACTCGATTTAGCTTTGTTCGTCAGTCTGTCTGCCCATGTATTTTTGTAATCAAGTTGTAGGCCGCATTTGTTGTCTGACTGTCGCACAGTGGGATGACCAAAAAAAAAAATAAATGGAAATAAGTCTGCCATTTTCGAACGGATAGAGAAAATTTCAAAGAAATCATGTTCATTTTGTCATTCCGTTTGCAACACATCAAAATAACCATTTCCGACCCTACAAAGTTCTTCATCGTCGTAAAAATCTTCGAAGATGGGCTCAATCAGACTATATCTAGATATAGCCCCCATATAAACCGATTCGCCGATTTAAGGACTTGGGTCCATAAAAGGCGCATTCATTGTTCGATGTTGGCAAAATTTGGGGCAGTGAGTCATGTCAGGCCGTTTGACATCCTTCTTCAATTTGGCTCAGATCAATTTAGACTTGGATATAGCTGCCGTATAGATCGATCTCTCGATTTAAGGTCTACGGCCCATTAAAGGCGAATTTATTGTCCAATTTTGCCGAAATTTGGGACAGTGAGTTATGTTAAGGCCATTGACATATATCTGCAATTAGGCCAAGATCGGTGCAGATTTGGATAGAAAGAAAAAAAGATCCAAGTGAATCTTATGACAGAGTGCCACTTAAACCCAACCTATTTTGCACTTCAATCAATTCTCAATTAATTTCTCAATCATTTCTCTCTCTCTTTGCAGCTGCCTTCTCGTGCCCTTAATTCTTTGCAAAAATTAAGCGCTTTGGATTTCGATTACAATGAAATAGCCAAAATTGAGGACTACAGCTTCTATGGCCTGAGACTATCGAAACTGAATATGAAGGGCAATCGCTTGCAGGGTATACCAGAACATGCCTTTGTGGGTCTGGAGGAGTCCATGCAAGAAATCGACTTGTCCGAGAACAGTCTGAGGTCATTTCCCATGATGGCTCTAAGAAAACTAGACCATTTGCGCATATTAAGATTATCGAATAATAAAATATCCACCTTTTATGGAGATATACAATTGGTGACAAATAATGCAACGGCAGCATCGGCGCTGAGATTGGCCTCGCTGACCTTTTTGGATTTGAGCTCCAATAAATTTACCGAAATTTTAGATGATTGCTTTCGCACATTTCCCCAGCTGAAGACGCTCTCCATGTATGCCAATCAAATAGAAGTGGTGCAGCCGGAGGCGTTTAAGAGCCTCAAAGAGCTAATGTCCTTGGATATGTCCCACAATAGAATAATCACCTTGGACTCTAAGATTTTCGATAAGAACACAAGACTGCAGACAGTGGACTTGAGCCACAATCACATACACTCCATAAGTGGAGTTTTTTCGAATTTACCCCAGCTGAGGGAGATTTTCCTATCGGAGAATAACATATTGGAATTGCCAGCGGATGCCTTTACCAACTCCTCAAATGTTGAGGTAATATATTTGGAATTCAATGCGATAGCCCATGTGGATCCCAATGTCTTTTCGTCCTTGGTGAATTTGGATCATTTGTATTTGAGAGCGAATTTCATACCTTTACTGCCGGTGACACTCCTGGATAAATGCCAGAAATTGAGCTCTTTGTCCTTGGACGATAATGAAATACAAGATCTGGAAATTGGCATGTTTCGCAAAATGGAATTCCTTAGGGAAGTGCGTTTGCACAACAATCGCATACGACGCATACGCAAAGGGGTCTTTGAGCCCTTGCCCACGCTGCAGGAGCTGCATGTGCAGAAGAACAACATAGAGGACATAGAACCGGGAGCCTTTCAAACCCTGTACAACTTGCAACACATCAATCTGCAGGATAACCAATTGACCGTCTTGGAGGATATATTCCCCAAGGAGGCCAATATCTCCTCGCTGCTGACCATACAGCTGGAAGCGAATTATTTGAATAAAATACATCCCAAGACCTTTAGGCGTCAGGATAAAATCCAAATCATGTGGCTGAGTCACAACGAGCTGATGCGCGTGGAGAAGTCCATGTTCGAGGATCAGGTGGACTTGGCCCGTTTGTATTTGAATCACAATTTCATTAGGGACATTGATCGCGATACCTTTGCAAAGCTTAAGAATTTGAAATTCATCGATATGAGTTGGAATCGTTTGAAACAATTGAGAAGGGACTATTTCTCGTCGCTGGTCAATGTGGAGGAATTGGTGCTGGCACACAATTTCATCGAAGCCATAGAGGGATTTGCCTTTAATAAACTGAAGAATATGAAGATTTTGGATCTCTCCCACAATCCCCTACATCAGATAACCAATGATGTCTTTATGGAGGATCTATCGCTGACCCATCTGAATTTGCAAAACACCTCTCTGAGGAGAATAGAGACGAATACCTTCAAGTCCTTGCAGAATTTGAATGATTTGAATTTGGTGGGTAACTATTTGCTGCCCTCGGATATACAAAAATTGGATGTACCCGGTTTGAGTACTCTCTACCTGTCGAATAATGACCTATCGAATCAAGCCAATATGTCCAATATGTTTGATAAGCTGCGCTCTCTGCAACATCTAACCATGGCCAATTGCTCCTTGACTTCACTGCCCGATGATATATTCACCAAAAATACCAATCTGGTGAAATTGGATCTGTGTGACAATATTTTGAGCTCCATGAATCGCAATCTCTTTATAGGCCTCAATGTCTTCAAGGAGTTGAGGGTGTGCCGCAATCAACTTACCGAATTCCCCCATGTGGCCCTCTACAATTTGAGCACCCTGGAAGTGTTGGACCTATCGAGAAATCTCTTTTCCACCATTGACTTCTACAAGTTAAGTGGCACGCTTAATCTAAGGCAATTAAATCTAAAGGACAACAAGATAACCTCGCTTACCGGTTTTAATGCTGTCAACCTCACCCAATTGGACACCGTGGATCTTAGTGGCAATCTTTTGTTATCGCTACCCGCCAATTTTCTACGCAACTCCATTAACTTGCAGAGAGTTGATCTATCCAGCAATCGTTTCCTGCAAATACCCAGTTCCGCCCTATCGGATATATCGCTGCCACGCCTCTCTTGGCTTAATCTCACCGGCAATCCCATCAACACTATATACACGGTCATCGAGGAGAGATATCCCTATCTCAAAGAGCTGTATATCTGTCAAACCAATCTTTCCATACTCACCTCCTATGATTTCAAGGCCTTCAAAGCTTTGCAACATCTACATTTGGTCAATAATCGTATAACGCGCATTTCACCCGGAGCCTTTACGAATTTGACCAATCTATTGACTCTGGACATTAGTATCAATGAACTGGAACTGCTGCCCATAGAACGTCTAAAGGGTCTAAGTAATCTGCGGGTGTTGAATATATCTCACAATATTTTGCGTGAATTGGATGAGTTTTCGTCGGATTTGATACAACTGCAAGTGTGCGATTTATCGTTCAATCAATTGGATCGCGTGTCAAGATTCACCTTTACCCATTTGCACAATCTGGTGGAGCTCTATTTGATGGGCAATCGCATGACAGTGTTGTCGGTGGATGCCTTTCGCTATTTGAGAAAGTTACACATCTTGGATTTGAGGAAGAATTATTTTGAACTGGTGCCAATTGAAGCGCTGAAGCCTTTGGAGGCCAATATCAAAACTTTAAGATTGGAAGGTAAGTAAGGAGGGTCTTGAGGGAAATCGATAAATAGTTTGGACACTATTGTTTTATGTTTTGACTAAAATATTCTTTGTTACACCCACCACCAAAGGACAGAGATTTTGTCATTCCGAAATTTTCAACTGTGGCCCTATAAAGTATATATTGGGTTGCCCAAAAAGTAATTGCGGATTTTTTAAAAGAAAGTAAATGCATTTTTAATAAATCTTGAACTTTAATCAAATATACTTTTTTTACACTTTTTTTCTAAAGCAAGCTAAAAGTAACAGCTGATAACTGACAGAAGAAAGAATGCAATTACAGAGTCACAAGCTGTGAAAAAATCTGTCAACGCCGACTATATGAATAATCCGCAATTACTTTTTGGGCAACCCAAAACATTAGGGTGGGTTGATTTATTTTTATCGTTTAGCAAAAACGTAAACTACATAAAATTCAAAGAAAACTCCCCGAACAAACCGTGTATCTTAAATAAAATCCTAAACCGCGCCTCTCGACTTGAAAATGTATATCCCCGCCTACACTCATAGAAAAAAGTTTGCTGAAAATAGCAAACACAGTCTGCTGAATATTAGTAGTTAATTTGGCTGCTATTGTAGCAGTAGTTCTGCTATTACAGCAGTAGTACTGCAATTTCAGAGCAGCAGGCTTACTGCTGAAAACCCTATTCTTTGCTGAAAATGACTGCTGCTTAATTATGGAGGGGAATGTTAGATATGCAAAATTTCAGCCAAATCGGACAAAAAACGAAGCAGCAGGCATACTGCTGAAAACCCTGTTCTTTGCTGAAAATGACTGCTGCTTAATTATGAGGGGAATGTTAGATATGCAAAATTTCAGCCAAATCGGATAAAAATCGCGGCTTGTAAGGGCTCAAGAAGTAAAATCGGGAGATCGGTTTATATGGGAGCTATATCATGTTCTTGACCGATTTGAACAGTAATTGGAACAGTTGTTGGGAGTCGTAACAGAATACCATGTACAAATCGGATGAAAATGCGGATATTCCATAAGCCCTATATTTTATGAAACAGCTGTAAGGTCTGCTTTCCCATTTTCAGCAGACAAAAACTGCTGTTTGAGCAAACATTTTTGCGGCAAGTGACTTGAGCACCTTGTTTCCACTTTTGACTTTATGTGAATGTGTAAGAGCTGTCAAATGTCAAGCCAAGTACAATATTTTGGGACACTTGATGGTCGGAATCATTTCTCCATCGACCATCACAGTCAGCTCCGCATTCACCTCACGCGTATTCGAAGCGAACAATGTGGCTGGAGATTTGGTGGCAGATATCTTCAGATTTCTTGCAGCGAAATATGAGGCAAGTTTGTTGAGGTAGACGTTCAACTTATCGCAGATGTCAACAATGGGTGGGGGCCTGATGTCATGATCGTACAATCGTCCGCATATGATACGATCTTCATGCCGTCTGGAGGGGGTGGAATGTAGGATAGGTAGAGTTTTAAACAGTGCCGGAGATATCACCCCACCTTGGTGAACTCACTGTTTCACTCTATGGTGCTTCGACTTCTTATCCCTAAATTCCACACAGATAATTCGAGACCCAGCGTTACAGGCCTGGCTGGAGAGTCGTGTCAATGTCAATCGTGGACAATGTCTTCAAATAGTTTGCCGTGGCTAACCGTGTCGAATTCCTTTGATAGATCCAGTGCCACGAGGACCGTCCTATCACATGGCCTAGGCTGACTGAAGCCGCGGCAAAAATGTGCGGTGATGACATGCAAAGCAGTTGGTGTCTGTCTTCGAAATCCATGTTGATGCTCGGAGAATGGAAATTCTCCTACGAAGCTGAGGAATAGTAGTCCCTCAAGCGTTTTTGCTACTGGTGAGAGAAGGGAGATCGGTCTGTACGACTCCCTCAAACTCTGGTCCTTTCGAGGTTTCTGTAGCGAGATAACTCTGCCTATTTTTCAGACATCGGGTACTATAAGAGTGTTCAAAGACAGATTGAGGACAGTAGTAAGGTACTCAACTCCAGGCAAATACAGATTCTTCAGCATCAGTGTAGAGATTCCGTCGGGGTCCAACGCCTTGGATGATTTGGCGCCAGGGATGATATTCGTAACTTCGGCCACTGTAAATTGTGATGGCTGTCCGTCGACTCGACGACAACGGATACGGCGAATGGCTCTCCACCTTGTCACTCTCGGGATGCACAATAAATTGATGGTTGAACAAATTGGCGCAGTTCTTCGGATCATTTAAGGTTATATCGCCATAAGTGACCTGAGGTCCTGTCATCCCTCCACGGGGGTTCGAGAGTGACTTTACAGTAGACCACAGCTTGCCTAAACCGGTGCCAAAGTTATATTGCATCAATTGTTCCAGTCACAAATCCCGCTTATAATCGTTGACTAAATGCAAATTTTGCCCATGAACTTTCCACTAAGGAACATGGGCAAACTTCTCACATATTGATGGGTGCAGTCCGATTCAAGCTCAATGATAAGGGGCCTCCTTTTTATAGTCAAATTCGAACGGCGTGCCCCATTGCGGGAGAGAAGTTTCCATGGCCAGCTTTAGGAGGGGAAAACCACCACTGAAAAAATTTTTTTTGATGGTCTCACCAGGATTTGAACCCTAGCGTTCAGTGTCATAGTCGGACATGCTAACTTCTGCGCTACGGTGTTCGTTGATTACCCTGTTTATTTCCAAATTCAGCTCCCTAATTCTGGGTTTAGTGGGGTCTGTTCAACGAATCACATCACGCTCGCCTGAGAGTACTACTGTCTGCCCCGGGAAATTGGTCCGCATTTGGGGTATTCGAATGGCCGTTATAGAACGAGCTGCTGTAGCGTTAATAATTTCTCGAAATTTCCTCTCGGCAACTAACACATCCGAGGGGGGTGTCAGTTCACTCAAGCGGCGATTGGTGTACTCTCTGAAGCCAGCCCAATCGGCCTTCTTCTGATTGATAAATGTCCGGCGTTCAGAGTTTATGAAGTCGGGGTCAGACCACCCCCCCATAATTCTCACCATCGACCGACCGATGGTGAGAATTATGGGGAGGTGGTCTGACCCCAAAGAGATGACGGCTTGCCAGGATACGTATCTCAGGAGATCAGGCGATGCAATGGAAATGTCTTACGACCTAATACATCTCCTCGGAATCCTAGTGGTGCGTATCCTTATTCACCGCGCAAACCGTGAAGCCTTCAATCTGCTCTACCAAAGCAATGCCCCGCTGGTCGTTACCTAGAGGAGAATGCCATAAAATGTGATGCGCATTAAAGTCCCCTAGAACCAGACGATTATGGCCAGATAGTAACCCATTTATGTTGGGTTTGTAAGCTTGGCCAATAATTGGAGCACAACTAAAAATGGGCGGTATGTACACGTTGTATAGCTCTGTCTCGACAGTACCGGACCTAACTCCTATCGCCATGCACTCCATGTAGGGGTCACAAGCGCCAGGCGCAGGTGAGAGGGGTATATACTGCACGGAATGGGGATCGTTTAAGGACTGGAGGTGGGGGATGACCTCCAGTCCTTGACACACATTGTAGCCGTGACAACTGCGCTGTCTCCTGGATCGCTGTGACCAATATGTTCTTCCAACTCATAAAATTCACAATCTCGTCGATCTTGCCATTGAGACCGTTGCAATTAATTTGCAAAAATGAGAGGTTAGGTTAGGTTAGCTTTAAGTGGCAGTCTGCCATCAGATTCACTTAGACAACTTGCTTAATTGCAAGGATTTCTGCTTGATACATACTGCAGTGGTCGGGTAACCTTTTCGATATGACCAGTTCTAGATCTTTAGAGTACACCCCAAAGTCCACTTGCAAAAATGATACACTTCGCGGCACTGGCTTGGTAATATTGGGGCTAGGATGCTGCTGTTGCGTATATTGCCGTACAGTGGAGGTTGGGGGGTTACATAGTCCGACGACGAGGACGTAGAAGGCTATCTAGGTTCGTACAGCACCTTGCAACATATTCAGTATGACTATACTCCCGTAGAGATGTAAGGCCAGAGCAAGGTCGAAAATGTACCCACTCCATGCAACCGGTTACATCTCAATGACATCGACCGATGATGGAGGCGGTCCTGGCAAACCGAACAGAACCAGGGTCTGGGGTTCTTCTCAATCCCGGCACAGACCAGAAATGTGCGAAGTAGGCACTGCAGGACGTGCATCTCCCAAAGTTCGGCATGGTCGAACGTGTTCACTTGTTTGTTTTATTTGTAACGTTTTTTTAAACCCGCCACCATAGGATGGGAGTATACTAATCTACGGTCCAATTTTTGTCCGATTTTGCTGAAATTTACAACGCTTTTGTACATGGTGTTCTGTTATGACTTCAAACAACTGTGCCAAGTACGGCTCAAATCGGTCAAGAACCTGATATAGCACCCATATAAACCGATCTCCCGATTTGACTTTTTGAGCCATTACAATTTTTATCCGATTTGGCTGAAATTTTGCATATAGTGTTTTGTTATGACTTCCAACAACTGTGCTAAGTACGGCGCAATTCGGTCAAGAACCTGATATAGCACCCATTTAAACCGATCTCCTGATTTGACTTCTTGAGCCCTTACAAGCCGCGATTTTTATCCGATTTGGCTGATATTTTGCACATGGTGTTCTGTTATGACTCTCAACAACTGTGGCAAGTGCAGTTCACATCGGTCTATAACCACATATAACCCATATTGTAGCAGAATCCATGGTGGTGGGTTCCCAAGATTCGGCCCGGTCGAACTTAGCTCGCTTTTAGTTGCTTTTATACCCACCACCGAAGGATGGGGGTATATTTATTTTGTCATTCCGTTTGCAACACATTGGAATATCCATTTCCGACCCTATAAAGTATATATATTCTTGATCAGCGTAAAAATCTAAGACGATCTAGCCGATGTCCGTCCGTTTGTCTGTTGAAATCACGCTACAGTCTTTAAAAATACAAATATTGAGCTGAAATTTTGCACAGAGTCTTTTTTTGCTCATAAGCTGGTTAAGTTCGAAGATGGGCTATACCGGACTATATCTTGATATAGCCCCCATATAGACCGATCCGCCGATTTAGGGTCTTTGGCCCGTAAAAGCCACATTTGCTATCCGATTTTGCTGAAATTTGGGACAGTGAGTTGTGTTAGACCTTTTGACACCCTTTTTCAATTTGGTCCAGATCGATTCAGATTTGGATATAGCTGCCATATAGACCGATCCGCCGATTTAGGGTCTAAGGCCCATAAAAGCCACATTTATTGTATGATTAAGCTTAAATTGGGGACAATGACTTGCGTTAGGCCCTTCGACATCCTTCGTCAATTTGGCTCAGATCGGTACAGATTTGGATATAGCTGCCATATAGACCGATCTCTCAATTTAAGGTGTGGCGCCCATAAAAGGCGCATTTATTGTCCGATTTTGCCAAAATTTGGGACAGTGAGTTATGTTAGGCCCTTCGACACCCACCTTCAATTTGGTTCCCAGATCGGTTCAGATTTGGATATAGCTGCCATATAGACCGATCCGCCGATTTAGGGCCTTAGGCCCATAAAGGCCACATTTATTATCCGATTTTGCTGAAATTTGGGACAGTGGGTTGTGCTAGGTCCTTCGTCACCCTTCTTCAATTTGGCCCAGATCGGTACAGATTGGGATATAGCTGCCATATAGACCGATCTGCCCATTTAGGGTTTTAGGCCCATAAAGGCCACATTTATTATCCGATTTTGCTGAAATTTGGGACAGTGAGTTGTGTTAGGTCCTTCGTCACCCTTCTTCAATTTGGCCCAGATCGGTACAGCTTTGGATATAGCTGCCATATAGACCGATCTCTCGATTTAAGGTTTTGGGCCCATAAAAGGCGCATTCATTGTCCGATGTGGCCGAAATTTGGGACCGTGAGTTGTGTAAGGCTCTTCGACATTTTTGGTCCAAATCGGTACATATTTCGATATACCTGCTATGGGGCATTTGCATTTTTCACCGGATTTTGACGAAAGGTGGTTTACATATATACCCGAGGTGGTGGGTACCCAAAGTTTGGCCCGGCCAAACTTAACGCCTTTTTACTTGTTTTGATTAAATTTTTCATTTTCAATTTTTTCGACGCTAATGAAATTTTTCATTATTTTCTTTCATTCCATAAACTTGCCAACAACAACTTGCCATCCCTTGTTGTGCATGCGGACCATAACATCAATTTCAATGTGTGACTATTTCCTGGAAATTCTCATGATACTACAATGGCTTTGGACATTAATTAAACTGCATGATATGTAATATAACTTAATCGGGTGCCTCCATGCCACCATGGATGGGAATTTTTCGTATGCATTCCCTGCGAATTACATGACACCATGACGATGCAAACAACTTCATTGACGCCAATGCCATCAACATCGAATACAATGACACACTCACATACACATCCACATGCACGCCTCTCTTGCCATTGTTTATATTTTGTTTTAATTCACAGAAAATCCACTGCACTGCAGTTGTGATGCCCAAAAACTCTGGGAATGGCTGAGGGATCATCGCAAATGGTCCTCATCCACTACCACCAGTTTAACATCGTCCACCTCGACATCGCTATTAACGGGCGGCTCCATGTCCGGATCCTCCTTTTCAACATCCTCCCTATCGTCCGCTTCGTTATCGCTGTCGTCGTTGTCATCCTCATCGGTAATGATGTCATCGGGCGATAACATTAATTATCTAAGGTGCGAACATCCAGCCGAGCTGCGTGGCAAGATATTTGCCAAAATGGAGCCGCAACAATTCTGCGATGCACCATTAATACCAAAAATTGCCATACAGGATATACAACCCTATTCGGTCATTGTGTCCTGGCAGAGTCGTGAGCATTTAGGATTAAGCGGCTATGAAATTGTTTATCATGCCATCGGCGATGGCAACAGTGCAAATAGTGTAACGGGTGGAGCAGCAGGATTTGTGGACTTGGATGAGGTAAGTGTGAAATATTTTATGCAGATATACATGGTGATTGCATATAGGAAAGTTTAATAAAATATGGTCAGAGGTTGAAGATCAAAACAATATCCTATGAGTATTTAAAGCAAGTTAAAGTGATAAGAAATAGAATTTAAAAAAGCCCTTGGGTTAGGTCAGATAAGAGTGGTAGTCCTTTAAAGACTCACTAAGACAATTTTAAGTCCATTGTGATGCCACAGCAGCGCCAGACAAAGGCTTCTGGCGGAAATCGACCCACGACCCCTGCACTGGTAATCCAAGCACGCTACCAACTCGGCTACCCTTAAAACCCTTAATCATAGAAACCTGTTTTTGATAAAAAAAAATTTGTTTAAAATTTCTGAAAATTCAAATACAAAGAAGTTTTGTATAAAAATGTCGAAATTGATTTTTCAAATAAAAATCCAAAAACTTCTTTTTCAAAAGGTCCAGGTTAGAAAAATGTTCAGTAAATCTCAGTTTTATGCATTAAATCCCATTTTGAGTGGGTTTTTAGAGTGAATTCCCTTCTCTTCTCACCTTCCTAATTCATTGCCCAGTGGCTGTATTTTAAGAAATCCACGTGAACAACGTATGGTGTTGAAGTGTAGGTGGTTCTGGGCGGTTTACAAAAATCATTTTAAATTTCATTACATGGGCTTTGAATGTGATTTGCCTTCTCTTGCAACCTTCCTAATTCATTGCCCAGTGGCTGTATTTTAAGAAATCCACGTGAACAACGTATGGTGTTTTAAGTGTAGGTGGTTCTGGGCGGTTAACAAAAATCATTTTAAATTTCATTACATTTTGTTTTCGGCTGCCTTGGTATGCTTGTGCGATGATGGCAGCGTTGAACAACATAAAACTGCAGTTACACCAGCAATTGTAGTTGCAACAGCAGCAGCTCAACAGCAACACAAAACACCATAGTCAACGGCAACATCATGAGCAGTTGTAATTTTTACTGTTTGGAAAATTACTGCAATAAAATTAACAATAATTACACATAAGGGGATATGTGACTAAAACATTGTTGATTGGTGTGCTAGCCGCAATGCCTGCCTTCACATGCCGTTTGTTCGTTCATTCGCTCGTTCGTTCGCTGGCTCACATGCATCACAAAACGTAAATAGGCCTTCATGTCATGTAAGCACCAGCAATTGTCCTTTTGGTACTACGATGTCCTTACAGGCGAATGAATATCTGGGTTCCTACATCCATCCATTCATTCATTCATTCTTAGTGTCTTTATGTGTTACGTGCATCTGTGTGGCATTGATGGTGCTATTTTTCCGACATTTTCGTTTTACATTTTATTGTGGTAATTTGCACTGAGATTTAAGCAAAGCTGAAAATTATTGAAGTCTTTATAGTTTATGGTTAAAATCGGTTCATAACCTGGTATAGCTGTCATATAAACCGATCTGGGATCTTGACTTCCCCTCTAGAGGGCGCAATTATTATCCAATTTGGCTGAAATTTTAAACAACGAGTTCTCCCATGACCTTCAACGTACGTGTCAAATGCGGTCCGAATCGGTCTATAGATAGATACAGCTCCCATATAAACCGATATCCCCATTTTACTTCTTGAGCCTCTAGAGGGCGTATTTCCTATCCGATTTGACTAAAATTTGGCATGAAGTGTTTTGTTAAGACTTTCAACAACTGTGCTAAGTATTGTGCAAAACGGTTCATAACCTGATATAGCTGTCATATAAACCAAGCTGGGATTATGACTTCTTGAGCCTCTAGAGGGCGCCATTATTATCCAATTTGGCTGAAATTTTGTACAACGGGTTCGCAACGCTTCAACGTACGTGTCAAATGTGGTCCGAATCGGTCTATAGCCTGATACAGATCCCATACAAACCAATATCCTTATTTCACTTCTTGAGCCTCTAGAGGGCGTAATTCCTATCCGATTTGACTGAAATTTGGCATAAAGTTTTGTTATGAATTCCAACAACTGTGCTAAGTATGGTTAAAATCGGTTCATAACCTGATGTAGCTGTCATATAAACCGAGCTGGGATCTTGACTTCCCCTCTAGAGGGCGCAATTATTATCCAATTTGGCTGAAATTGTATACAACAGTTTCTCCCATTACCTTCAACATACGTGTCAAATATGGTTTAAATTGGTCTGTAGTCTGAAACAGCATCGTGGGTGTAGCCTGAAGATAGCCTGAGATACCGGGAAAAGAATTCGACAAATTAGATCCATGGTGGAGGGTATATAAGACTTGGCCCGGCCGAACTTAGCACGCTTTTACTTGTTTGTTTTACAGTTGAAATTTAATTAAGAAAAAAATGTTTAAAAGAGTTGAATTCTTTTTTGAAGAATTCTTTTTTTTAGTTCTGAAGAACATTTATTTTCGAAGAGTATTTGTGTAAAATTCTTAACTGTAACTACGATTGATTACCCATTGCAAGTTGTATAAAAGTCAAAATGTGTTTGTTTGTTCGGTATCACAACAAAATGGCTTAATTGATTCTCTTGAAATGCTCATAGTTTGTCTAGGATGGTCGGGAAGGACCAGTAGGGGACAATGTTGTACTTAAGTGAGAGGTTTTTGGGAGTGAAATACGAATCTGGTACAATAATTTGGAGGTTGGGCATCAGAAGGCCCCTAGAAAACCCCGAAACTGGGTTAAATTATAGATATTTGAACATGAGTTCGAATCTTATATCAAAATTGGTGGCAGGTGTCAAAAATAATGCCAAACAAACATATAGAACGATTGAAAAACTATTGGTCTTAAATGATCGATATTTGGAATTGGACTAAGAAGTGTCAGAGAGGACATCTTCTCCCAGCAAATTCTCTAAGCAGCCTAGGAATCTCGGTTAACAAATGAACACATTATTGCAATGTTAGCCGAAATTGGACGAACGTATGTAAGGGAGCTAAATCCAAATCTGAAGCAATTTTTATACCCTCCACCGAAGGAGGGGGTATGTTCATTTTGCCATTTTCGACCCTAAAAAGTATATATATTCATGAAAAAAATCTAAGGCGATCTGGCCACGTCCGTCCGTCTGTCCGTCTGTCTGTTGAAATATTAAGCTGAAATTGTGCATAGATTCTTTGTTTGTCCATAAGCAGGTTAAGCTCGAAGATGGGCTATATCAGACTATATCTTGATATAGCCCTCGTATAGACCGATCCGCCGATTTAGGGTCTAAGGCCCATAAAAACCTAATTTATTATCCGATTATCAGTGTCAGTGAGTTGTGTTAGGCCCTTCGATATCTCTTTTCAATTTGGCCCAGATCGGTCCAGATTTGGATATAGCTGCCATATAGACCGCTCCGCCGATTTAGGGTCTTAGACCTATAAAAGCCACATTTATTATCCGATTTTGCCGAAATTTGGGACAGTGAGTTGTGTTAGGCCAGTCGACATCTTTCTTCAATTTGGCCCAGATCGGTCCAGATTTGGAACTAGCTGCCATATAGACCGATCTCTCAATTTAAGGTCTCGGGCCCGTAAAAGGTGCATTTATTGTCGGATTTTGCCGAAATTTGGAACAGTGAGATGTGTTAGGCCCTTAGACATTCGTCTTTAATTTGGCTCAGATCGGTCCAGATTTGAATATAGCTGCCATATAGATTTAAGATCTTGGGCCCATAAAAACGCATTTATAGTCCGATGTCCCTAAATTTCGGACAGTGAGTTAAATTAAGCCTCTCGACATACTTCCGCAATATGGCACAGATCGGGATAGATTTGTGTACAACTGCCGTATAGACCGATCTCTCGATTTAAAGTTTTGGCCCCGTAAAAAGGACCTCCATAATCCGATTTCGCTGAAATTTGACACAGTGACTTAGGTTAGTCGTTTCGACATCCGTATCGTATATGGTTCAGATCGGTCTATATTTGGATATGGCTACAAGAAAGACAAATATTTTGTTCTACAAAATTGAACAATTAGTTGTACTTATTAGACCTCTGTATCGAATTCGGTCCATATTAGACCATATTTCAATAAAGCTGCTATAAATTATGCATAATTTTGCTGCATAAATTATGCATTTTTCACCGGATAATGACGAGAGGTGGTTTACATATATACCTGAGGTGGTGGGTATCCAAAGTTCGGGCCGGCCGAACTCAACGCCTTTTACCTTGTTAAAATTCTGGTGGTGGGGGTATGGGCTACTACTTTATTGCTTAGCCCACCCCCAAACGTCTTTCTACGCTTATGGAGGGAGAGGATGAAGTTCGTTGCCTATGCGGATGAAGTCGTCATCATGGTGAATGGACGTTTTGTGGTTCATTTTCAATCTTAGGCCTCTGCTGTTGTATGTTGGGTGTGTAGCAACACTGGCCGCTGTAAGACTTAGGGGTCTGGTTAACGGCACTCTTCAAAATTTGGGCATTCTTCTGTTCTGCTGGGGGATGGAGATGGCCATGCCACTGACTGATTATGGAGTCTTTTCTAATTCATAGGTTACACGTCGTTTTCCGCAAAGTGATCAAATGGCTGGGAGGAATATCCGCGACCCTCTGCATGCAGGATATAACAACATTAGATGAGGGCACCGTAGCCGAAATCTTCACTAAATTCCGGAACTACTGGACGGTTGCAACATACTTCTGTCTGAGATTTCCCAGTCCTGAAGGCACTGCAGACGATATCGACGCGAGTGCGGAGGCCCAAGCATACTCTCACAATATACGTGCATAGTCAAGCGGCGCTAAAAACTTTGATGTCGGGACATGCAAAAAAAGAGCTTCTTTGAATCACTGGAAAAATTGTAAGGCTCTGCATGGTCCCGGGCCATCAAGGTGGGGATGGGAATGAAGCGGTCGACGAATTGGAACGCTATTTGTCGCCGATCGTGCTACGGAATCAATACGCCCTCTACTGTATAAGCTTCTTGGTATGGTCAAAACCTTCAAGTGGGGTATGGTCTGCGCAAGTGGGGTGTGGGCTGGTGCTCTGGATTGCAGAGTGGCAAACGCCCCGTGGCCGAGTAATTCATGAAACAGGACGTCGCTTATACTGAAGCTAAGGTAGAACAACTTCAGATTTCTGATAAGAGTATTGGCTTGTCATTTCAATGTCAGGTCTTTAACTTCGCACTAGACGCAGGGAGAGCCAGCCTTCTGCAAAATTTGTCAAGACGTAAAGCAGTTGAAAACATAAGACATTTGGGCAAGTTTTTATATTAAATTCATATTCTCCGCCTGCAGGACCATATTATGGTCAGGCAGTCTAAAACAGATCTCAGTCCCTGGGTTCTCAATGTGGACCCCCAGGCCATCTCTGTCCTCTAGCTTTGATCCTTTTGTGTAATATATTCGTCCAGATGGCTGTACTAGGGTTCCGTAAATCCAAGAGTGTACCGCTGGCAGCAGTGCCTCGCACTGGACCTCAAGTGTCGATCGGGAACCTCTTTCATGTCTTCTAGGTTTCCTATCGTCGCCTCGATTATACCGCAATGGTATGAACTGCTCCTATCCTCAATCTATTCTCCCATCGCTTTAAGTCTCATTGCCGCAGTGGCTGCCTCACACTTAATCTGTATGTCTATGGGTCAGATATCTAGAATAGTCTCCTAGTGGGCATGATTCTCATCGCTCCAACTTTGCCAAGACAACTGAGATGTAATTAAGAATTGGTTGAATCCCGCTCCTGTAGAGCCAGTGCCCATATAGAGCCTACGGCCCATTTACATATTGCCCAATATCTGTCAGCCTTCTTAGTATGCTCTTCAATGTGAAACTTCCAATTCAGTTTCCTATCCAAGATCACACCTATGTAAATGGCCTTGTCAGATACCGAAATTGATCGATTGAGGAAGCGTGGTGCCTCAAATTGTCCCACCTTCGTCTTTCTCGTGAACAGGCGTATTTCAGTCTGCTCTTGGTTAACATTGAGACCGCTAGGTCTAGCCCAGTCATATGCCTAATGCAAGACCCTTTCGACCCATAGCTGGTTCGGATCCTTACCCCTTAGAATTTTTATAACAAATCCATCCTCATTCAGCATTCGTAATAGCTCATATATGGTGATCACTCATTGGAGTGGCGATAAAATGCCCACCTGTGGAGTGCATGCCTTGTGCCACTTTCTCCCTTAAATATTAAATATCTTCTCAGACAACCAGGCAGTCATTAAATCCCTGTAGAACGCATTTTTGAACACAAAAACCGCCCTCGACTGTCACAGATCTCTCAACGAGATGGCTGAACAGTTCAAAATTCACCTGTTCTGGGTGCCGGGCCACAGAGATATGCCTGGGCATGGTTAAGCAGACGAGTTTGCGAGACTAGGAACTACCCTACAAATTCCAGGGATACTGGAATCTGTGGGCATGCCTCTAGCGACATGTAAGCCAGGTTTTCAGGACCAGGGCCGAAGGGCAACGAATGAGAGATGGTCACAAAGAGGGGGCTGTGAGCTTTCCAAAACTATGTGGCCTCATCTAGACTTGAAGAGTTCTACTGCTTTGCTATCATTAGCTGGAACAGACGTCTCAGTCATTGTGTCCGTCATGACAGGTCACTGTCTAATCGGAAAAAATGGTGACAGACTGACTTTTGCAGAAGCTGTGAGGACATTGAAGAAGAAGAGACTATAGAACACCTTCTGTGTGTGTGTCCCGCACAAGCAGTCGGAAGGAGTTCCACTTTAGGTTTTGAATTCTTTAAAAACCAGTTTGATTTAGCTATTGGGCTTTTTAAAGTTATTGGGTTTTTTAAAGCGATCTGGTTGGTTCAACGGTAAGAACTAGAAGGCACTTTCCTTTTTCTATTCCTGTGTGTATCACAATGTGCGAAAACTTCTAAATGATGGCAGACTGCCACTTAAACCTAACCTAACCATCTCAATACTATGGTCAAAATTCAAACCTTTTTTGGGTACTAACTGTAATTAGCTCTTATTTAAGGTTCTTTGCACCTGCTTAAATCTTTTCAAGCTATAAGTCGGTTAAACACGTTTCCTGCTTTAAATCATTTTGAATATGCTGGCTTCATGCCTTAGCATTTTCTTAAATTGCTCACATAACAACCAAATCTCTTGCCCTAGGATAAAATAAGTAAAAGGCCTAAACTCTTTGCCAAAGAAATACCCCATTTATAACGTAAATAATGTCATAATTTTGCTCACGTACAATTTATTCATTGAAGGTTTTCTTATTTTTATCTCTTCATTCATTTGTTTTTCCTTCTTCTTCTTCTTCTTTCATCTCTGTTTGCAGATACGCGGCAAACGGCTCAATGGTTCGGCACATTCAGCGAAATTAACAAAACTTAGCCCAAATACACGTTACCATATTTGTGTTATCGGCACCGGTAATTGGCTATCGGAGCCTGTGGCGAATGCCCTGCAAAGGATACACGTTAACGATAGCTTCCTTATGATGCCACGCGATGAGCCCAACACATCGTTGTACGCATCGAACACAGTGTCCGCCTATCCATACGCCTCCGTTTCCGGTTCTTCTTTGTCGTCATCATCATCATCATCATCATCGTCGTCGCTGCCCACTTCCGAAGCCTATACACCGTATCATTTATCGTACACGGGCAGTTTGTTCAACACAAATGGCATGACCTTCGGCGGCGAACATCCATCGCTGGCCCAGCCCCAGCAGCAGCAGGCCTTAATCGAAAACACTGTCGCCTCGGACAATGCCCTGCAAGAGGTGCTCAAAAATTCCCGCTTCTCCACCTGCACCGATGTGCAGACACTGGATTCGACGCCCAGCGTTATCACCGATGAAAATGGCCTGGCCACTAATGGATTCATACATTCGATACTCACGCGACGCCTCGGTCTTATTGTGGGCTGTTGCCTGGGCATCATTGTCTTCATCGTTATGATCTCGGTGCTCAGCTATGTGAAGCTGAAGAAGCAACGCATTGAAAACGCCAAACGCCAGGCGGCATTGCCGCCCGACTACATGTCCTATCGACACTTTTCCATACCCAACGAAGAGCTGCTGCGTACCGGAGGCTTGGGTGGTGGTGGCAGCGGCAACGGGGGCACCGTTATGTCAAGTGTGCCGAGTGGCATCAGTGCCCATATTAGTGGGACCAGTCTGAGTACGAGTGCAACGACAACGGCCACGGCCACTACACCGCTTGGTATTCTAAAGGTAACCGAAAGTCTGAATAGTGCTGCCAGTGGCAGCAATGGCGGAGCCATAGGTGGGGGCGTTAGTGTGGCGGCCACAGTAACATCGGCCTCCGGCAATGCGGTTTTGACCGGAGGCAATGGCAATTTAAATTTAGCCACATCAAATGCCGCTGATAGTAGTGGTGGAACTGTGACTGTGGCCACATCGAATGCGAACAACCATCATCACTTGCCATCGCATCATCACAATCACAATCACAATCATCATCATCATCTACCAAACCAGCAGCAGCAACAGCAACAACATTATCAACAAGGAAATGGCAATGTCGTGGGCTATATGGCAGCAGGAGTAGTGCTAGGTGCGAATCATTTAAACAATGTCTCCTGTTAGTAGTATCAGCTGCAGTAAAACACACTGTAAGTGTATGTGTAAGTGTAACTGAGAGTTGGTCCTACTGCCGCTGCCGCTGCTGCTGCTTGGGGCAGCTGGTGGTTTTTGGCCACATTCAATTTAAAGCAGACACGAACAAAAACAAAAGAATACCCCCAAAAATATCCCCCTTCCCCCGAAAAAAAAAACGCATAAGCATCAAAGAATCCGCAAAAGAAAAACAACAAAAAGTATAACTATATTGAATTCATTTACATATAAGTTTTGTAAAACTGAGTGTGTATGTATGAATGTGAATTTTTTATGTATATGTGTGTTTGTGTGTGCATGGCGTTTTTGTGTGCGAGTGTGTTTGTGTGCTAAGCATAACAACTACTAATGCATAGATGTTATTATGTCCTCACCGTATATTTTCAACCACATCTCTTCGCCTTCTCAAACCATTTGAAGTGTGGCGCACAGTGGGGTGGAAAATCCTAGGGGGTAAAAAGAAAAAAGTTAAAAATTTTTTCGAAAAATAATTTAATTCTAAATATGAAAAAGGGCAACTTTTCACATTTCTTGTAAGTAAGAAAGCCTATAATTTTCATAAAAATTCCGGGAAAATTAATTTTCAGAGAAAATACAAATCACAATATTTTGAATAATAAAAAAACAGAAAGGAAAGGCTAAATCCGGGCGGAGCCTACTATGTAATACCCTACGCCACAGCGTCTACCAACTACTTTTGTGTAAATACGAGGGCGTACAAATTGAACGGTTTGCTTTTTTTTTTTTTTTTGATTTTTGATCTAGCGACAATGGGCACGCTAGATCAAAAATCAAGATTTGCGTATGATTGCTCCAAAAATGTAGCTGCTACAACCATAAAAGGTTTTATTGGAAAAAATGTATATACGAGGTAACAATCTCGCGATATAGGGGCTTAAGGGCTGAATCTAGGGTCGGTGCATTCACCTGGGAAATCAAAATGTTCAAGGGCGCCATGGTTTCCTAGATGAATGCAGTGATTTCTGATTCAAACTGAACTAAAAGTTATCCCAAAAATACAAACATGAGTGAGAGTATTAGGAAGAGTAACTCTGCAATAACAAGCTTGTCGCGATGGGGGGATTCAAGGACTGAATCTAGGGACGGTGCATTCACCTGGGAAATCATAATGCCCAAGGGCGTCATGGTTTCCTAGGTGAATGCAGTGACTTCGGATTCCAACTGAACTAAAAGTTATCCCAAAAATACAAACATGAGTGACAGTATTACGAAGAGTAACTCTGCAGATAGTCAGCGGTCCAATGCCGTGAATCCACCCGAACCAACAGGTTCGGCAGGGACGCAATATCTTCAGGTCCCAACCTCATATTACACGCAACATAAACTTTACCTAAACTCTGCATTCAGTATACTAACCCGAAAAGACAACATTGACTCGGGAGTTGGAGCGATCCAGCTTGATTAAAAGGATGAAGAGGACGTCCAGATGGCCCCAAAAGGGGAAACAATTGCGAATTGCAAATTTTTGCCCATGAACATTCCACTAAGGAATAGGGGCAAACTTCTCACATATCAATGAGTGCAGTCCGATTCAAGTTTAAGTTCAATGATAAGGCGCCTCCTTTTTATAGCCGAGTACGAAAGGCGTGCCGCAGTGCGACATCCCTTTTGAGAGAAGTTTTGCATGGCATAGTACCTCACAAAAGTTGCCAGCATTAGGGAAAACCACCGCTGAAAATTTTGTCTGATGGTCTAGCCAGGATTCGAACCCAGGCTTTTAGCGTCATAGACGGACATGCTAACCTCTGTGCTACGGTGGCCTGCGCTATGGTGGCACACAACATACACTTTACCTAAACTCTGCATTAAGTATACTGACCCGACAAGACAAC
Source organism: Stomoxys calcitrans (assembly GCF_963082655.1). Lineage (NCBI taxonomy): Eukaryota > Metazoa > Arthropoda > Insecta > Diptera > Muscidae > Stomoxys > Stomoxys calcitrans. Next base: position 153,233,371 of record NC_081555.1, on the reverse strand, counting down.
ATTGACTTGCCCCCTTGCGAGGATTCCTGCGATGGAGTTGGAGCGATCCAGCTTTATGAAAGTGGATGAAGAAGACGTCCAGATGATCTCCTCAGAACCGACAGCATTCGGAATTCCAACTCCTGGTGGAGTGGCGAGTATCTCGCAGGGGAGCAGGCGGAAAGTACAGAAGACGGACGAGCAGAAACGGGAAGAAGGCTACAAATGGTCGTTACGGTATCTGAGGAAGTTGGAGGGTCTAGAGCCATCCACTCTGACGATCCATGACAAGCGTTTGATGTGCAAGCATAGGTTCCACGTCAGGATGTATGAGTCTATGATGAATACCACTGTCGTGGAACGTGTGCTGCCCTTTGCTACATCGGACGATAACGGAACTGACACCTATGCAAACACTACAACTGGAACTGTCACATACGCTACAGACAATACCGAGCTGCCAGTGCAAGTCCAGAAAAGGGGCAAAACTTTTAAACTGTTCGTTGATCCAGCCGCTAGAGCCAGTTATTAGTCGAAGAGAAGATTCTTCGAGCCCTATTGGAAGCCATTGGAAAAGGCGAGGATGACTCCTTCGCGGCTTTCGATGGCGCCAAATGGCAAAGGGGGTGTAGGGGACATCGGATGCGGTAATAAGAAAGCTCTAGATTTTCTTTCGACCTGCATCGGTGGCTTTTACCTTCTTTGGCCTGGCATGAAGATAGAGCTGGTCCCGATTGAGCAATCCTGAAGGCCGGCTATCCACTAAGAGATGGTTATTAATCGAAGAGAAGATTCTCCGAGTTTTATCGGTAGCCATTGGAAAAGGCGAGGATGACTTCTTCGCGGCTTTCGATGGTGCCAAGTGGCAGAAGGGCGCCAAGATCATCGGATGCGGTAATAAGAAAGCTCTAGATTTTCTTTCGACCTGCATCGGTGGCTTTTACCTTCTTTGGCCTGGCATGAAGATAGAGCTGGTCCCAATTGATCAGATCCTCCGCTGGACGATGCTGCGAGTGTGATTTTCCCTTCCAGCATTGGAGGACAAATATTGGGACCTAAGGAAAAAGTTTGCCATGAGTACTCCAAACCCTAAGGCAATTTCTTAAGAACACGTTTCGCTGAATATTTCTCTGGAACATCGTAACAAACATAGTCAGAATGGGTCTCAGAAAGAAGATGATCTCCTGAGTGTCATTTCTTTGCCAGCAGAACACCTCCCCATAATACTCAACATCGGCCGACCACCTGACTTCATAACCTTTGACACCCAAACATTTTACAATCAAAAGAGGACCGATTGGGTCGGCTTTAGAGAATATAAAAATCGCCGTGAGCTGACACTCCCTCAAATGTGCTTATTGCTGAGGGTAAATTCCGGGATATCATTAACGCAGCAGCCGCTCGTATACCCCAAGTGCGGCACAAGCTGCGTACGTGATGGGATTCGTTGCACGAACCCCATTAACCCCAGAATCAGCTAGCTGAATCTGGAAATAAACTGGGAAGTCAACGAACATAAGCGGAATAAGTGGCTGGAACACTTGAAGTAATATAACTTAGGTACCGGCTAAGGCAAGCTGTGGTCTACTTTTAAATCATCCTCAAACCCCGCAAGAAGGGATGATAGGACCTCAGTCACATTTGGCGACTTAAGTGTGACTGAAGAGATGCGCCAGGCTGTTCAACCGTCAATTTATTCAGCATCCCGAGGGAGATAAGGCTAGAAGGAGAGCTATCATGATTTATCGTGGACATCAGTGGCGCTAAGTCATCCAAGGCTTTGGGCCCTAACGGAATCTCGACAATGATGGCGAAGAATCTGGCCCTTGCCGGAGTTGAGGACCTTTCAACTGGCCTCAACCTAACTTTGAACACTTCTAAAGTATCCGAGTCTGGAAGAGTGATGTCGCTTCTGATGTCCGAAAAGACCCCGATTAAGGGGGAGTTGAACAGACCGCTATCCATTCTCTCGCCAGTAGCAAAGAAATTGTGGAAATTTATTTAAGGAAATATAAAGAATCTTCAACTAACGGGTTTTGTTACACCCACCACCATAACATGGCGTACACTAAGCTAGTCATTCCGATTGTAACGCCTCGAAATATTGATCCCATAAAAATGTATATTCTTGATCGTCTGGATATTTTGAGTCGATCTAGCCGTGTCCGTTCGTACGTCAGTCTGTCGAAATATGGATAGTGCGTATAGCTAGCCGCTTGAAATTTTGCAGAGAAACATCTTATTGATGTAGGTCGTTGGGGATCGCAAATGGACCATGTCGGTTTAGATTTGGACATAGCTCCCAAATATGATTTCTCACATGGTGTTCTGTTACGACTTTCAACGATAGTGCCATGTACGGTCCAAATCGGTCTTTAACCCGATGTAGCTCCCATATAAACCGATTCTCTATTATCCTTGTTCGGTTCCTAGAAGATTTCGTTTTTGCCTAGTTTGGCTGAAGTTTGGTACGTAGAGTAAAATTATGCATTTCAACTAATTTTATTTTGTGCCAGTTTTAAGCAGAATCCAAGGATGGTGGTTTTCAGAGATTCAGGTCGGCCGAATTTAACACGTTTTTACTTGTTTTCGTTGCGATTTAGAATAGTAAGGTAAAATAAAGCCATTAAAAAAGTTTAAATTTCGAACCTACCAGGGTTCTCATCAGTCTATTTGCCACAAAAGATTGGCATTCTTCGACTCACAGACTAATTAGGGAGCGGTGGAGTGGTAGAAGCATGGCTTCCGAGTATCATAGCACCACTCACTGAATAGTGAGCAGGTGGAAGCATGTTAATCTAAAGTGGTAAATAGACTGATGAGGACCGTGGTCGGTTCGAAATCGCGGTATCTATAGCCTGCCCAATGCAGTTTGCAAGACTACTTGTAGTCGAGTACTTTCAACTGTCCTCAACACTCTTATTGTACCCCATGTCTAGAAGAGTGATCCCACTACTGATGTCTGAAAAGGATCCGAGTAAGTGAGAGTCCCGATCTCCCTTCTCTCGACTGTAGCAAAGAAATTATGGAAATTTATTTATCGATGTATAAAGCATAGACTAATAGATTTTGTTTCAATTAAGAATAGTAAAGCAAAATAAAGCCCTTAAAAAAGTTTCAATTTCGAACCTACCAGGGTTCTCATCAGTCTATTTGCCACAAAAGATTGACATTCTTCGACCCACTAATTAGGGAGCGGTGGAATGGTAGAAGCATGGCTTCTGAATATCATTGCAACACTCACCGAATAGTGCGCAGGTGGAAGCATGTTAATCTTGTGTGGTAAATAGACTGATGAGAACCGTGGTCGGTTCGAAATCGCGACATCTATAGCCTGCTCAATGCAGTTTAAAACGCTTTATTTGGCGAAAACCTTTTAAAGGATTTTCATTCATTCATTTTGTATGACAATTCCAACAACAAAGCTGAAACAATTATGAGACTAAAATAAAAAGAAGCGCAAAATTTTTCACAGAAAATTAACGAATTTGGAAAAAAGTAGCATTTTTTCATGTAATACTAGTAGGAGTTGTATTCAAAATTAACATTTTTTGGAAATTTAGAAATTAGGAAATCTTTAATATTTTTTTTTTCAAACATTTGCCTCAAATATTTTCCCTTATAAACCCCACTGTGCGTCACCCAGACAATGAAGGCAACGCTGACAACGATGACTAGTACTGCCAACTACTTGATTTAGCCATTGCCATTTGGCTTATGCTATTTTTGTGGCTTATTTAAATGAGTTTTAAGTTTTGTTCCTCTTTTATTTTTTGGTTTTTTTTTGTCTTTGCTACATCATCTCAATGTCTTTTGGTCCTTTGGCAAGAACATTTCGAGGTTTTAGTCTCTCTTTGTTGTGGCTTCATATTCTTTGCTTTACATTTATCGTGTTAAACTCATTCAAATCTTACCGTGAGATTTGCTCCTTTCATCGTTTGGATCCTTTAGGTATTTTATTTGTTGCTGCTGTCGTTTTCGTTGCTGTTGTTGTTGTTGTTCATTTAGTAATTTGTTGTAGTTTCCTTTATGTTTGTGGTCGGTTGCATTTAAAGCTTCTCTAGCCTTTGCTGGCTAGTCCTTTTTCCGTTTTGGCTCAAGGATAATAAGTAAGATTTTCACTACCGTGTAATAATTGTAAATAATGAAGGAATGGAATGGTAAAAAAACGAAAAAAAGGAAATGTCTTTTGAAATGGTAATAAAAATACCCAGAGACTTAAAGTCCATGGCAACAGCAGTTGGGAGAGAGTGAGAGAAGTTGGGAAATTTTGCATTTACAAAAGTTCTTAGTCTGGCATATCTATGGTTGCTGGATTTCAACAATCAAACAATGAAGTGCATAGACTTTTTTTTTGGTATAAATTTCTTAGTTCTTATTAGCAAGATCCGTGAAATAAGCAAATTCTGTTATTATTAATTAGCTTAGTTGTTTTGAAGTTCCATTTGCTGTAGGAAGTAACTTGAAATATCCAAAATGGCTTAAAAGACTAAAAGGATTTTTTCAAAAAAAAAATTTTCGACTTAGTATTGCACAAGTAACAGCAATCAGAGATTTGCCAAACTAATTCAGCAATAAAAGGAAGATGACATTATAGAGTTAATCTAAATCTATTTGAATTTTAAGGACTAGTGGTTTTTGTACAATTGGATGAGAAATGAGAAAAGTGGGAAAGGTTTGTAATTTTTGATCGAACAAGGTTTGAAAACGTTTGATATAACCAGAAGTTTCGACCCGGTTGCCCAACTTTGAAGTCCCATCAATAGGCTCTCGGTCCATTTAGTTCACTGATCTTTTTTTAGGGTGCAAACACTTCGCCCTGAATGTCAATATTGAATTCGTGTCATGGTAGCCTATGTCAGCCTCTGACACTTAACACCTGCATTCGAATCCTGGCGAGAACATCGGACAAAATATAAGGCAGTGATTATCGCCTCTTAATGCTGGCGACATTTCCGAGGTACCATGCCATGCATGGTCATGTAACAAACTCTCCCCAAAGAGGTGTCGCACTGAGGCACGCCGTTCAAACTCGGCTATAAAAAAAGGTTCCTTATCATTGAGTTTAAACTTAAATCGGAAAGCATTCATTGATGTGTGAGAAGTTTGCTCCTGCTCGGTTCCTAGGCAAATTTTTACTCTACTCCCAAATGCAATAATCCGATCTAAGCTCTAAATTGTCGTGATTGGTCTATATATCCATTTGGTGGGTTTCGGGCGGCCCCCGAGGCACCCGACTCCAACAATAGAAACCAAGTTCTGTTTTGACTGTGAGAGTGGAAAAAAAAAATTCGAACGAATTGCATTACCAATCACCGAGATCTGATGTTTTTGAAAATTAGGGTAGTGTGAAGTGCTTTTCAGGAGAGGGATGACACTCGGACATTTCGACTCAAATATGGATATCAAATTCGTGCTACACTACCATATTGATCTATACGCTATCTTAAAATTACTAGATGAGTGTAACTCAGTTGTAATGAAAATAAATAAAAAAAAAAAAAAAAACTACCATATTGCCATGGTCGGTAAATATGAACCGTTTGGAGGGTGTATTGGAGCTAGGGCGGCCACCAGTACTTTGCCCTGAAAAAAGACATCAAATTCGTTCTTTACTCCCAAATGCCGTTGATTTGAGCTCCAAATTCCCATAGTCGAATATGAAGTTCCGTTTAGGGGATGTTTTAGGGCGTACCCTCAAACACAATTCCCAATTGGATATCAAATACCTTTCATTTGAGATCCATATTGTCATAATGGAGGCCACCGTAGCGCATAAGTAAGCATGTCCGTCTATGACGCTGAACGCCTCGGATCGAATCCTGGCGAGACAAAAAAAAAAAATTCTTCAGCGGTGGTATTCCCCTCCTAATGCTGGCAACATTTGTGAGGTACTATGCCATGTAAAACTTCTCTCCAAAGAGATGTCGCACTGCGGTACGCCGTTCGGACTCTTATCATTGACCTTAAACTTGAATCGGACTGCACTCATTGATATTGGAGAAGTTTGCCCCTGTATCTTAGTGGAATGTTCATGGGCAAAATTTGTATTTGTATTGTCATAATGGGTCAATGGGAAAAGCGCCACTTGGACTTAAAGGCAAATTTTAATGTCATATTGGGTTGGGTCTCCTCCCAAATACCTTTTGGTGGTATTTTGGGGTTGGGCGGCCTCCCATTGCTTGGATTTAATTTCTTATGCCATATTTGTAATCTAATGCCGAATACTTTCCATTTGAGTCCCATATTGACATGAACGTCTAATATATATGTTTAGAGGAGTTTTTGGATTGGGGGGCCCCGCTGGGTACTTGGACCAATATTTTAATACGATATTCGTTTTCTAGTTTCCAATACTTTTCTTTTGATAACCATATTGTGACCATCGGTTCACTTTTTGTCCGGGAGAGTCCGCCCACATCCGATATAAAAAAAATTATGTAGCCTATGTTTCCTTTCAGATCAACCTAAACAATCTGTGAAAATTTCAATGTAATCGGTTCAGCTGTTTTTGAGTCTATATGAAACAAACACAAATTCATCTTATATATATGTTTATTGATAACGGAAGGGGGCGGACCCTCCACCGTTATCCCAAAAACACCACCCAAAATCAAAAGTGGACCCATAGAGACAATATGGGTATCAAATGAAACGTATGCGGGAATAGATAATAACCCCACTCCACAAAAACGTTCAAAATGGGCACACTAGCCAATCACGGATATATGGAACTGAAAAACGGTAGAACCAAATTTGTCGAAATTTTCGCATATTGTGTAGGTTGGTCTGCAAGGAAACATAGGCTATATAGTTTTTCGATATCGGAAGGGGGACGGACACTCCCCCTTACCCCAAAAACAAAAGTGTATTGATCGGGACAATATGGGATTCAAATGTAAGGTATTCAAGAGTAATAAAAGTTGAGTCCAAGTACCTGGGGGGCAGCCCCAGCCCCAGCCCCAAAATCTCTTAAAATAGGATTATTTGACGATCATGACAATATGGGACTCAAATAAAAGGTATTCGGAAGTAGATTACGAATATGGTCAGCAAGTAGGAATAGGCTTTATAATTTATTGATAACGGAAGGGGGCGGACCCTTCACCGTTACCCCAAAAAAACCACCCAAAATCAAAAGTGGACCAATAAGGACAATATGGGTATCAAGTGAAAAGTATGCGGGAGTAGATAACGAATCTGGCATACAAATTCATGTGGAAGTATAAGGGGTCACCCCACCCCCATAAAAACGCCCAAAATGGGCACATTAGCCAATCACGGATATATGGGACTCGGTTTGTTTGTTCCGTATAGACTGAAAAACGGCAAAAACGATTTTCTCGAAATTTTCCCATATTGTGTAGGTTGGCCTGCAAGAAAACATGGGCTATATAATTTTTCGGTATCGGAAGGAGGACGGACCCTCCCCCTTATGCCAAAAACACAACCCAAAATCAAAAGTGGACCGATCGAAACAATATAGGTATCAAATGAAAGGTATTGGAGTAGAATATGAAAATGGTATTAAAAATTGGGTCAAAGTACCCATCGGGCCGCCCCAATCCCAAAAACTCCCCCAAACAGACATATGGGACGTTCATTTCAATATAGGGCTCGAATGAAAGGTATTCGGGAGTAATACGTTTGTCTGGAAGGAAACATAGGCTATATAGTTTTTAGATACCGGGAGGGAGGCGGACCCTCCCCCTTAGCCCAAATATGCCACCCGTATCCGAAAGTGGCCCGATGGGCACTATATGGGTATCAAATAAAAGGTTTTGCAGACCAGAAAACGAATATGGTATTAAAATTTGGGTCCAAGTACCCAGCGAATTTGATATCTATTTTCAGTGCAAAGTGCCGGTGGCCGCCCAGCCCCAATACACCCGGCCATGGCAATATGGTGCTCAAATAAAAGAGATCTGGAAATGCAGCACGAATTTGATATCCACATTTGAGTCGAAATGTCTGAGGTGCCATCCCTCCACAAATGAAAACATTAACCTAAGGAAGAACATTACCACTAGGAATCGAGAAGGTCAATGAGTGCTTTCCGATTCAAGTATAAACTCAATGATAAGGGACCTTTTTTTATAGCCGAGTCCGAACGGCGTTCCGCAGTGCGACACCTCTTTAGGGAAATTTTTAAATTACCATGCATGGCATTGTACCTCGCAAATGTCACCAGCATTAAGAGGCGATAACCACAGCTTTAAATTTTGTCCGATGTTCTCGCCAGGATTCGAACGCAGGCGTTAAGTGTCATAGGTGAACGATAACTACTGCTTTAAATTTTGACCGATGTTTTCGCCAGGATTCGAACGCAGGCGTGGTGGACGCGGTGGACGTATACTACAATGGCACGAATTCGATATCCGCATTCAGGGCTAAGCGTCCCCACGCTCAAAAGATATTAGAGAGTTAAAGAAGGCGCAGCGGAGCGGGCCCAGTTCGGCTAGTTTTATATATAAGATTATCCGAGTGACCCGACTAAAGAATAACACGGCAGCAGGAGCCGACGGATTACCCGCTGAACAATTTAAGACCGGAGGCGACACGCTGTTAAGGCGTATGCATCAGCTTATCTGCGCAATCTGGCTAGAAGAACGCATACCCGATGATTGGAACCTCAGCATACTATGTCCCGTACACAAGAAAGGAGAATAGACGGATTGTGCCAACTACAGAGGAATAAGTTTCCTCCTCATCGTATACAAGATACTCTCGAGCGTACTGTGTGAAAGATTAAAACCAAAAGTCAATGAGATAATTGGGCCCTATCAATGCGGCTTTAGACCTGGTACCTGCACCAGATATTCACACTGCGCCAAATCCTGGAAAAGACCCGAGAAGGACAAATCAACACCTACCATCTCTTTGTTGAGTACAAAGCCGCCTTCGATACTCCTTTACGTTCAAAAGTATTTCAAGCCATGTCTGAGTTTGGTATCCCTGCAAAATTAATAAGACTCTGCAAGATGACACTTGCTGATACGCGTTCCTCAGTAAGTTTCTCTCCGAACCTTTTAATATCAAACGAGGTTTCAGAAAAGGAGACAGCCTATCGTGCGATCTCTTTAATATCCTGTTGGAGAAGATTATACGAGATGCAGATGTGAATGGACATGGCACACTAATCACAAGAGAACACATGCTACTCGCCTATGCCGACGACATCGATATCATAGGTCGTTCACCGGAAGTAGTAACTGCAGCCTTTGAAAGAATCGAAAGAGAATCATTGAAAATAGGTCTGGCAGTAAATGGAGATAAGACGAAATGGATGGTTTCAACTCCCAAAAGGCCTTGCACAACCAAGCAGATAATGAAAATGGAAAAGTTGGGAACCAAAAGTTTGAGACAGTCAGTAACTTTATCAACCTCGGCCCCGCCGTTACCGAAACGAATGACAGCAGTTTTGAGATAAATCGAAGAATAATACAAATGCTACTTTGGACTAAGTAAGCAGTTTAGAAACAAGGCCACCTCTCGACAGACGAAGATTACACTATAGAAGGCACTGATACTACCCGTTCTGTTATATGGTTCTGAAGCATGGGTACTTGTGAAAGCAGATGAGGTAGTGCTTGGAGTATTTGAGAGAAAGATTCTTTGTAGAATATATGGACCAGTTTGCGTAAATGGAGAATAAAGGCGAGGTATGAACCACGAGTTGTATGAGCTGTATGACGACAATAGCATAGTTACACGCATCAATATAGAACGGCTGCGTTGGCTAGGTCATGTTTTCAGAATGGTTGAAAAAGCTCCAGCAAAGAAGTCTTTTGAAGGCAAACACAGTGGTACACGCAAAGCGGGAAGACCAAAAGCCCGATGGAAAGATCAACTGGTGGGAGACACCTCGAAACTTGGTATCAGAGATTTTAGAATGAGCGCAGAAGATCGAGACGCTTGGAACGCTATTCCACGTTCGGTAAATGGAACAAATATTCTGTCATAGCCAATTAAAGTAAGTAAGTAAGATTATCCGATATAGCCTTTTAAGGCTGTAGAAAGCCACAATTTTTGTACCATCTTACAAGATTTTTTTCGATATTTCAATAGGTATTCAAAATTGAAATCTGACTACATTGGGGGATAATTTTTACTTTTTAAATTTATACGAGGACTAGATGGTGTAGGGCATTATATAGTCCTGTCCGCCCGACTTTTGCCTTTCCTTACTGGTTTTTTTTCTAATTTTCATTTTTTTTTCACCAAAATGCTTTTCCGGCAGCTATTTTTCATCCACTTTCAAAATAAAAACTTAACAACACAACATTTGTAATTCAGCATACATTTCGATAGGAATTTCTTGTCCCTATTTTAGAAGCATTAAAACTTCATGGCACCATAGCATGTATAGACCTAAGTGCAAACAATTTTTAAAATATTTCCCCTCAAAATAATAGGGACCAAAAACGAATTTTTCTGCAAACACACAAAACAATAAATCTAACGAAGAGATTTTATTTTAGCAAAATAAATATTTTAAGTTTTATTATTTTTTTTTAAACTTTTATATTTTATACAATTTCAAGGGTTGATTTCACTTAATTTTTTTTTCAAAAAAAAAAAAAACTCATTTTCATCATCTATTGTTGGCTTTCGAAAAATCGCACATATATTCATATATTTTTGTTACAAAACGAAAATAGTGAAATCTACCCAGCCTTATAATAGATAAAATATATCTTGTTAGTAGTCAAACATTTTTCATTTTTGTTGCTGATTTGAATTTTGTTTCTCAACATGGTTCTATGGAGAAAACAAAACGAAAACAAAAACAAATGTTAAGTATAAAATCAAAAACCAGATAATTTAGATATAAAGCACATACATTAGGTTAGTGATTGTTATGAGATTTAATAGAATTAACTAAAAAAAAAAATAAATAATTTAATATTATTGACATGAAATCAAATATTGTAAATATATTCAAAAACCAAATGGAAAAGGTAAACTTTTTTTAAATAAAAAATAAATCATATTAAAGTATAGGTAAACTAGTTTTAATATTTAGTTAATATATAAAATCAAATTAATATAAAAAATCAACATTTTTTTGCATTTAACATATGAAAAAAATGTCTTGGACTTAAAAAGCGCGGTAACATCAAAACTCATAATAATTTAAACAGATAATATAAGAATAATAATATTTTAGGTATAATATAAAACATAAAACACTGTGTGTGAATTAAAGTACTCAAGGTCTTAACTAAATGTTTTCCATACCATTCACTATATGAATCGAATATAGTTTGGTGTAATTTTTGTATATCCTCATCAAACGGCAAACAAAGAACAAATTTCTAATAAGGATTCCCAACGTCTGGGTGGGGACACTGGTCTGGGTGACCAGTGTCATAGGCCGGAGTAAGTGTGAATTGTATAGATCACTAGCTGGCCCGGAGAGCTTCGCCATAAAATTTTTTTTTATGCCCACCACCGACGGATGGAGGTATATTCATTTTGTCATTCCGTTTGCAACACATCAAAATATCCATTTCCGATCCTATAAAGTATATATATTCTTGATCAGCGTAAAAATCAAAGACGATCTAGACATGTCCGTCCGTCTGTCTGTTGAAATCACGCTACAGACTTCAAAAATAGAGATATTGAGCTGAACTATGCACAGATATTTTTTGTCCATAAGCAGGTTAAGTTCGAAGATGGGCTATATCGGACTATATCTTGATATAGCCCCCATATAGACCGATCCGCCGATTTAGTGTCTTAGGCCAAAAAAAAGCCACATTTATTATCCGATTTTGCTGAAATTTGAGACAGTGAGTTGTGTTAGGCCCCTCGACATCTTTCTTCAATTTGGCCCAGATCGGTTCAGATTTGGATATAGCTGCCATATAGACCGATCTCTCGATTTAAGGTTTTGGGGCCATAAAAGGCGTATTTATTGTCCCATGTCACCAAAATTTGGGACACTGAGTTATGTTTGGACCTTCGACATCTTTCTTCAATTTGGCCCAGATCGGTTCACATTTGGATATAGCTGCCATATAGACCGATCCTCCGATTTAGGGTCATAGACCCGTAAAAGCTACATTTATTATCCGATTTTGCTGAAATTTGACACAGTGAGTTGCCTTACACCCTCCGTTATCCTCCGTCAATTTGGTCTAGGTCGGTCCAGATTTGGATATAGCTGCCATATAGACCGATCCTCTGATTTAGGGTCTCAGGCCCATAAAAGCCACATTTATTATCCGATTTGGCTGAAATTTGAGACAGTAAGTTGTGTTAGGCCCTTCGACATCCTTCGCCAATTTGGCCCAGATCGGTCCAGATTTGGATATAGCTGCCATATAGACCGATCCTCCAATTTAGGGTCTTAGGCCCATAAAAGCCATATTTATTATCCGATTTTGATGAAATTTGGGACAGTGAGTTGTGTTAGACCCTTTAACATCCTCCGTCAATTTGGCTCAGATCGGTCCAGATTTGGATATAGCTGCCATATAAACCGATCCTCCGATTTGGGGTCTTAAGCCCATAAAAGCTAAATTTATTATCCGATTTTGCTGAAATTTGGGACAGTGCCTTGCCTTAGGCCCTCCGACGTCCTCCAACAATTTGACTCAGATCGGTCCAGATTTGGATATAGCTGCCATATAGACCGATCCTTCAATTTAGGGTCTTAGGCCCATAAAAGCCATATTTACTATCCGATTTTGATGAAATTTGGGAGAGTGAGTTGCGTTAAACCCTTTAACATCCTCTGTCAATTTGGCTCAGATCGGTCCAGATTTGGATATAGCTGCCATATGGACCGATCTCTCGGTTTAAGGTTTTGGGGCCATAAAAAGCGCATTTATTGCCCGATTTTGTCGAAATTTGGGACAAAAAGTTAAGTTAAGCCCCTCCTCATATTTCTGCTATGGGACATAAGGTATGAGTTTTACATCGGATTTTGACAAAAGATGGTTTACATATATACCCGAGGTGGTGGGTATCCAAAGTTCGGCCCGGCCGAACTTAACGCCTTTTTACTTGTTGAAAAAGGATTTTTCTTTAAGCATTAAGGGTCTCGTTCAGATCCACCATAAGATGGGGGTATACTAATATTGTCATTCTGATTGTAACTCCTCGGAAGATCTAGCCATGTCAGTCCGTCTGTCCGTTGAAAGCACACTTACCTTCGAAGGAGTAAAGCTAGCTGCTTGAAATTTTGCAAGAATATTTTTTTATTGCTGTAGGTCGGATGGGAATGTAAATGGGCAATATCAGTCCATGTTTTGATATAGCTGCCATTAAACCAAACCGGGGTATTGACTTCTTGAGCCTCTTGAGGGCGCAATTCTTATCCGATTTGGCTGAAATTTGGTATGACATGTTTCGTTATGACTTCCAACAACTGTACGAAGAATGGTGGAAATCGGCCCATAATCTGATATAAGTGCCATATAAACCGATCCGGGGTCTTGACTTCTTGAGCCTCTAGAGGGCGCAATTTCAATCCGATTTGGCTGAAATTTTGCATATCGTGTTTTGTTATCACTTCCAATAACTGCGCTAGATATGGTTCAAATCGGTTCATGTTTTGATATAGCTGCCTTATAAACCGATCTTGGGTCTTGACTTCTTGAGCCTCTAGAGGGCGCAATTCTCGTCCGATTTGACGGAAATTTTGCATATCGTATTTTGGTTTCACTTCCAACAACTGTGTTAAGTATGATTCAAATCGGTTCGTAATCTAGTATAGCTGTCATATTAACCGATCTTGGATCTTGAATTCTTGAGCCTCTAGAGGGCGCAATTTCTATCCGATTTGCCTGAAATTGTGCATGAGGTGTTTTGTTATGACTTTCAACAACTGTACTAAGTATGGTCCGAAACGGTCCATAACCTGATACAGCGGCCATATAAACCGATCCGGGGTCTTGACTTCTTGAGCCTCTAGAATTATAATCCAATTTGGCTGAAATTTTGAACAACGGCTTCTCCCATAATCTTCATCGTCAAATGCGCTCAAAATCGGTCTATAGCCTGATACAGCTCCCATATAAACCGATCTGCCTATTTTTCTTCTTGAGCAGAGTGCGCAATTCCTATCCGATTATGATGAAATTTTGCATGAGCTGTTTCGTTATTACTTCCAATAACTGCGCTAAGTATGGCGCAAATCGGAACGTAAACTGATATTGCTGCCATATAAACCGATCGGAGATCTTGACTTCTTCAGCCTCTAGAGGGCGCAATTGTCATCAAATTTGGCAGAAATTTCGTACAACGGTTTCCTTCATAACCTTCAACATACGTGTCTAATATGGTCTGGATCGATCAATAGCTTGTTATAGCTCCCATATAAACCTATCTCCCGATTATGCTTCTTGAGCCCCTACAAGGCGCAATTTTTATCCGAATGAACTCAAATATTACACAATGACTTCGTGTAAAATTTCATAAAAGCGGTTCAGATTAAAATATATATCTTTCAGGATGCAGAAGCTACAGTTTTGGTCCGATCGTTTTACATAAGAAGTTCTATTTGACGTCCCAATACGTGTGCAAAACTTCAAAAATTTGTTCAGATTTAGATATATCTTCAATATATATCTTTCATCCGATATGGCCATTTAAGGTTGCAGTAGCCATAATTTTGGTCCCAACTTAGCACAAAATGCTTTATTCGACGTCTGAAAAATTTCATTAAAATCGGATCATATTTAGATATAGCTACCATATATATCTTTCATCCGATATGACCTTCTTTGGCGTGAGGTGTTTTATTTGAAGCCCTGGACATGTGCTTAACTTCATCAAAGTCGTTGTAGCCACAATTTAGTTCCTAAGGTAGTCAAATTAAAGTCTGATTATATTTCAACATAGGTTTTATGTCTTAAGAGTATAACGTTGACTCGATGGTATAGGGTATTATATGTCGGCTCCGCCCGACTTTTGTCTTTCCTTACTGGTTTCTTAATGATCTGCAATGTTTTCTTAAACAATTCATTTTATGTTCAGTTCTAAAGTTGTTGTTGCGGTAGTACATCGCTTCTTGTAGGTTATGGTATAGTCAATTTTGCCCGACTTTTGACTTTCTTCCTTATATTCGATTCAAATTTCCACAATTAAATGAAATGTTATTCTTGTAAATTTTTTCGCTTCCAATTTCACACACAGTGTTCTTCAGTAAATGAGAAGAAAAAAAAAACAATACAAAAGAATAGAATTAATGCAAACAATACCAACAAGTCTAACAACTATAACATGAAATGAAATCCAATAACAACCACAAATTTAAAGTCGCTTCGAATAGGTTACTTTAAAGTTGCATCTGAACAAAAAAAAAGCAACAAAATAGATCCCAAATAAATTTGGCAGAGATATTTAGTATGGTATAGAAAAAACAACTCCCAAAAAAAAAATAGCATATAAGGAAAACGTATAGAAAGATAATACTCTAAGCAAAACGAACTCAAAGAGTTTCATTTGTAAAACGAACAAAAATTTGGAAAAAAAATTATTATACTATACAAATAACCAAAATCCAAAATATAATTAAAATTAAAAAAAAAAAAGAAAACAAATAGTGTCTCTAGGCTTAAGTGTGAACTAATTTGACTAAAATATAACTGCAAATAAAAATTTAGAAAAATAGTGAATAATTACAGAGGTTAAAGAAAAATACAAAAAAACGCAGAAGAAAACCTTCAAACACAATGAACAACTGCAGATTTTAGTAAGGCTAAATGAACATTTGAAACATGAAATAAAATAAATAATTAGTTTTAACTAAGAATACTAAATACAACAAACATCAACAGCAACAACATCAAGAATAATAAATATTTTAATAATGAACAAAATGACGATGAGCGATTGAAGAACATAACAAATACGTTAAAAGATAAAATTCCGACACAAAATCAAACAAAACTCATGTCAGTTACATACATACATACATACATACATATATGATAGATACATATACATGCATATATAAATAATAAACCAAATAAAGAATTAAAAATTATAAAAATTTGATTGCAATTTTTTCACAAGGGCGGACAAAATTGGTAAGTATAGAAGAAATTAGAAGAAAGTCGACATTTAAACCCTCACGGCGCTATGAAACCTGGGGGCCGCCCCAATCCCCAAAACCTACAATATATATATATATATAGACCAACTACGACAAAATGGGACTGAAATGAAAGGTATTGAAGATTAGAAAACATATTGGTTGCCCAAAAAGTAATTGCCGATTTTTCATATAGTCGGCGTTGACGAATTTTTTCAACGGCTTGTGACTCTGTAATTGCTTTCTTTCTTCTGTCAGTTATCAGCTGTTACTTTTAGCTTGCTTTAGAAAAAAAGTGCGCGAAATTTTGTTTACATTTGTTTGTTTGGCGTCAATTTTAATATGGGTACCACCACCATGTGATATGCACCTTAAACGCAATGAATTCGATCCGTTTTTAAAACGAATCATAACTGGAGATGAAAAATGGATTGTTTACAACAACGTTAGTCGAAAACGATCATGGTCCAAGCATGGTGAACCAGCTCAAACCACTTCAAAGGCTGATATCCACCAAAAGAAGGTTATGCTGTCTGTTTGGTGGGATTGGAAAGGTGTGGTATATTTTGGGCTGCTTCCAAGGAACCAAACGATTAATTCGGATGTTTACTGTCAACAATTGGACAAATTGAATACAGCCATCAAGGAGAAGCGACCAGAATTGGTCAATCGTAAAGGTGTCATATTCCACCAGGACAACGCTAGACCGCACACATCTTTGGTCACTCGCCAAAAACTGAGTGAGCTTGGCTGGGAACTTTTGATGCATCCACCATATAGCCCTGACCTTGCACCATCCGACTACCATTTATTTCGGACCTTTGCAGAACTCCTTAAATGGTAAAACTTTCGGCAATGATGAGGTTATAAAATCGCACTTGGTTCAGTTATTTGCAGATAAAGGCCAGAAGTTTAATGAGCGTGGAATACAAAATTTTCCAGGAAGATGGCAAAAGGTTATCAAACAAAATGACATTTATATATATTTGATTAAAATTCATTCTAAGTTTTATTAAAAATGCATTTACTTTCTTTTAAAAAATCCGCAATTACTTTTTAGGCAACCAATATATATCGCCCGATTTGCAATTCAATGGCCGTAGTAGCTACAATTTTCAACCGATCTGCACAAAATTTGGCACAGACTGTTTTGTTACTGATCTTAACATATTTGGAAAATTTCATCAAAATTGATCCAGATTTAGATATAGCTCCTATATATATCTTCCATCCGATATGGCCGTTTAAGGTTGTAGTAGCCACAATTTTGGTCCGATCTTTACAAAATTTTGCATGAGGTGCTTTATTTTATGTCTTCATAGGTGCGCAAAACTTCGTAAAAATCGGTTGAGATTACATATCTCCAAATTAAAGTCTGACGAGATTTCGAGATAAGTTCTACATATAAAAAGTACTACATAAACTAGGTGGATGTAGAGTTTTATGTAGTCGGCACCGCCCGACTTTTGCCTTTCCTTACTGGTTATATATAAGAATATAAGATATATGCCCATTTTTTAGTTCCCCTTATTAAATGAATGTATACAATTATGGTCTATGGAATATTTCGAAATGTTAAGGCCCAATAGGAAGATTTATGCTCCCACATTATTCATTTACAAACATTTTGGGCGTTGCTGTACACCTTTTTGATGCACTTAAACACAACTGTGGCACAGGGTATTATTCCAATATTAAATACAATATATATATGTTATATTGGGTGTTATTTAAAGGATGAGCCTACATTAAGGTAAATAATAATGGGATAATGCAAATAAATTTAAAATTACTTTCATTAATAAGTTAAACAAAATGTCAAGAGATTACATATAACAATAAAATGAATAAACAAATTTATAAACTAGGTGGAATTAAATTACCATAAACTACAGCTTGACAATAGGATACTAGAAACATTATTACCAAAATGTTGTTAAATTTACAATAGGAAAAGGTATAATAAGGGCAACACAAAAAAAATGGTACTAAAATGAAATAGTCATCTTTTAGCAATAAACTAAGGCAAATACAGATGCAGCAGCAAAAAACAACCTTAAACCGCAATAAAAATGAGCTCAATAAAAAAAATCAAAATATGTAATAACACCAATGTTAAACAAAATCTCGGTAAAGATGCCAGCAAATGAAATCGACCAAATCTAAAATGAAATAAACAGCAGTCATAATAATAAAACATTTCATATATATTAAATTTTAATAAACTTCAGTTGCATTTGTATTTGTGATAAAAAAAAAAAACACAACAACAACCAAATATGAAATCATAAAAAACAGGAAAGAGCTGAATAAATAGAATAAATAAATAATTCGACAAAACTCAATAAAAGCTCAAGCAAATAAATCAATAATACATTACAGAAGCAGCAGCAACAACAACAACAACGGGCAAGCACAAAAGCGAAACGTCAATGTAACAAAAAATTAAATAAAACGAAAACAATTTATGAAGGAATAAAGAAATTATTAACAACCGTATATAAATATAAATGTAAACAATAAACATGTGCCTGTTGGGTGTTTTTTTCGATTCTACGCCACATAGTCATTTTTACTGTCTATATTAAATAATTTTTTATTTAATTTCGATGACCCTTGAACAATAAGGTTGAGATTTATTGAACTGAATTTGAAATTCATCATCTGATATGTTTTAAAAGATAGCTTAATTTGGAAGCTATTGTGTAGGGAAGCTGATGCGGAGTGCTACAAAGTTCAATGGTTTGTATATCAAACTAGATATGACTTTGTTATACCCTACACCACCACTGTGGTACAGGGTATTATAACTTTGTGCATTTGTTTGCAACGCTTGGAAGGATAAGAGCCAGACCCATTGATAAGTATACCGATCGACTAAGAATCACTTCCTGATTCGATTAAGCTATGTCCGTCCGTCTGTCTGTCCATGTATTCTTGTGATCAAGTTATAGGTAGCATTTATTGTCCCATTGTCATGAACTTTTGCACAAGTCTTTTTTTTTGGCCAAAGGACGAACGCTATTGATTTTGAACGGTTCAGATTTAGATATAGCTCCCATATATATCTTTCATCTCATATGACTTTTAAAGGCTGTAGAAGCCACAATTTTGGTCTGATATTTACAAAATTTGGCATGAGGTGCTTCATTTGACGTCTTCATTAATTAGGAAGCCGAAATATAGAAATCAAGACCTACGTGGACGACCTCTTGGAAATAATCAAGAAACAAGACGAGCGAGCAGGAAATACTAAGGCTACTTAACACATATCACACGAAAATTCAATTTACATTGAAAATAGAAGTAGATTTCGAAATATCATTCTTGGATATGAAGATTATAAGACAGGAGAACAAAATAGTTACAGACTGGTACATGAAGGCAACGGCATCTGGACGAATGATGAACTACAATTCAACACAACCTAAAGGGATGAAGACAAATATGGCAAGTAACTTTATCAAAAAAGTTGTAGACCTTAGTGACGAGCAATATATTACACGCAATATTGAAAAAATAGAAACCATATTAAAATTAAACAATTTTCCACCTTCACTTATAAAGACTCTTATTCGGAATGTTATTCACGCCAAACAATACAAATATGAACAAGTAAAAGCGTGCTAAGTTCGGCAGGGCCGAATCTTATATACCCTCCACCATGGATCGCATTTGTCGAGTTCTTTTCCCGGCATCTCTTTTTAGACAGAAAAGGATATAAGAAAAGATTTACTCTGCTATTAGAGCGATATCAAGATATGGTACGGTTCGAACCACAATTAAATTATATGTTGGAGTCCTGTATAAAATGTCAGCCAATTCGAATAAGAATTGCGCCTTTTGGGAGCTCAAGAAATAAAACTAGAGAGATCGATTTATATGGGAGCTGTATCGGGCTATAGACCGATTCAGACCATAATAAACACGTATGTTGATGGTCATGAGAGGATGCGTCCTACGAAAATTCAGGCAACTCGGATAATATTGGGTTGCCCAAAAAGGAATTGCAGATTTTTTAAAAGAAAGTAAATGCATTTTTAATAAAACTTAGAATGAACTACATCTAATTCTGAATCAAATTTTATTTACGAAGATAGATTATTAAATTCCTGTATCAAATTTCGAACAAATCAAATATATTCAAAATGTAATAACTACGGTTGAAAAATGACAACAAATTATCCAGAATCTAACGAACAAATACATGAGAGCTATACCTAAATCTGAACCGATTTCGACCAAACTTTATGGATATTGTAGAATTCGTCGAGGAAACCGTTGCACAAAATTTTGGGCAGATTGATCAATAAATGCGCTTGCAGTGGGGTCTAGGAGTGAAAATCGGGCGATATATATACATGAGAGCTATTTATAAATCTAAACCGATTTCTATAAAATGCACCTATAATATCGAGAGTCATAAGAAAATCCTTCCTGTCGAATTTCGAGGGAATCGTCTAATAAATGACCATTTTTTTGCTGTTTTATTGCAAATCGGACGAACATATATATGGGACCTATATCGAAATCTGAACCGATTTCTATGAAATTCACCAGTTATATTGAGAGTTATAAGAAAATCCTTACTGCTAAATTTCGAGAGAAACGGTTAATAAATGACAATTTTATTGCTGTATTACTGCAAATCGGACGAACATATATATGGGAGCTATATCCAAATCTGAACCGATTTCTATGAAATTCACCACTTATATCGAGAGTCTTAAGAAAATCCTTCCTGCCAAATTTCGAGAGAATCGGTTGACAAATGACCATTTACCGTGTACTACTTCAAATCAAATACACATATATATGGGAGCTATATCCAAATCTGAACTGATTTTTATCAAATTCACCAGCAATATTGAGAGTCATAAAAAAATCATTCCTGCCAAATTTCGAGAGAATCGGTCAACAAATGACCATTTTACTGCTGTAGTAGTGGAAATCGGACAAACATATATATAGGAGCTATATCCAAATCTGAACCGATTTCTATCAAATTTACCGGTAATATTGAGAGGCATAAGAAAAACCTTCCTGGCAAATTTCGAGAGAATCGGTTAATAAATGTATTCTTTTTTTTTTCAATTTCAATTTGAATTTTATTGAGTAACAAATTGTTTCCATACCTAACAAATAATCCCCGCGAAGCCGTGGCTTGTATGCAGGTTTTATAAAAGACAATGTATAAAAAAAAATTAATTAACAAATTTGATTCTTAGTTCATATTTTACAATATTATTTAAATTTTTCGCTTCATTGCGAGTTTAAGAAAAATTGTTTAATATTTTTTCTTCTCTTAATTTTGTTTTGTAAGCTAAAAATTTCCATTGGCAAGGCGTTTAAAATGCTGGGTAATTGTACTTCAATCGAGTTCTTGCCATATTTGTTATTGAATCTTGGCGTTTTAAATCTTCCTTCAGCTCTTCTTCTCGTATTATGGGAGTGACTGATAGGCTCCAAAAAATTTGCGTCTTCGAATTCCTTGATTATTGTTGTTTTATAAATGTTCTTGATGGTCATTATATTTTGAATTTTCATGAACTCCTTTATTGTCTCTTCGGGTGTATTATAATTGATCTGATTTTGTCGGACGGAAGTGTATCTTTGGGTGAGAGTGGAGGCGTATTGTGAGTGATTGCGGGGTGAATTGGCTGATTTATTTTTCATTAATATTTTAATTAGCCTATCTTGAGACTTTTGTAGTGTATTGCAATGAGAAGAGTTTCCATATGCTGTAATGCCGTGACGTATGTAGGATTCCGCTAATGAGTAGTACGCCTGTTTGGTTACGTGTATTGGCGCACAATTATTTAGATGATAAAGCACATAGGAGACTTTTCTTAACTTTTTATTCAGGTTCAGAATATGTTCCTTCCAGTTAAAATTATGGTCAACCATAACTCCAAGGTATTTATATGTACCAACTACCTCGATTATTTTATCGCATGTATCATTTGCAAGTGTTGTAGATAGTTGTTTCTTATGCAGGCAGTCATTGTTATGAAACTTTATGTTTATGTCACACGTTGGAATGTGAGGCTGTTTAATATGCATTAGCTTGGTTTTGTTCGCATTGATGATTAATCCATTGTCATGGCACCATTTTGTTATGTTGTATAGCTCATTTTGCATATTCTCTACTGCTCTCTCCAAATCATTGTGCGCAACAATTATAGCCGTATCATCAGCATAGGCAAATATTTTGCTGCAGTTGGCTTGTCTAATCATTTCGTTTGCATATATTAGGTATAGTATGGGCATTATTACTGCAAATCGGATGAACATATATATGGAAGCTATATCCAAATCTGAAACGATTTTTTCCAATTTCAATAGGCTTCGTCTATAGGTCGAAAAACATGCCCATACCAAATTTGAAGACGATCGGATGAAAAATTCGACCTGCAGTTTGTACACAAATTAACATGGACAGACGAACATAGCTAAATCGAATCAGAAAAGTCAAGATCGGTTTATATGGCAACTATATCAAAACATGGACCGATATGGCCCATTTACAATCCCAAGCGACCTACACTAATAAAAAGTAGTTGTGCAAAATTTCAAGCGGCTAGCTTTACTCCTTTGAAAGTTAGATTGCTTTCGACTGACAGACGGACAGACGGAAGGACATGGCTACATCGACATAAAATGTCACGACGATCAAGAATATATATACTTTATGGGGTCTCAGAGGAATATTTCGAGTAGTTGCAAACAGAATGGCGAAATTAGTATGCCCCCATCCAATGGTGGAGGGTATAACAAATAAGTTCTAAAAATTTTCTAGGATAAAATGTTGGTATTATTATACCCACCACTGAAGGATGGGGGTATATTGATTTCGTCATTACGTTTGCAACACATCGAAATATCCATTTCCGACCCTATAAAGTATAAATATTTTCTTGATCCGCGTAAAAATCTAAGCCAGTCTAGACATGTCCTTCCGTCTGTCCGTCTGTCTGTTGAAATCACGCTATAGTCTCTAAAAAAAAAAAATTGAGCTGAAAATTTGCACTGATTCTTTTCTTGTCCATACGCAGGTTAAGTTCGAAATTCGGACAATATCTTGATATAGCCCCCATATAGACCGAACCACCGATTTAGGGTCTTAGGCCCATGAAAGCCACATTTATTATCCGATTTTGCTGAAATTTGGGACAGTGAGTTGTGTTAGGCCCTTCGACATCCTTCTATAATGTGTTCCAGATCGGTCCAGATTTGGATACAGCTTCCATATAGACCGATCCGCCGATTTAGAGTCTTAGGCCTATTAAAGCCACATTTTTACCCGATTTTGCTGAAATTTAGGACAGTGAGTTGTGTTAGGCCTTTCGACATCCTTCTTTAATTTGGTCCAGATCGGTCCACATTTACATATATATTGCTGCCATATTGACCGACCTGACGATTTAGGGTCTTAGGCCCATAAAAGCCACATTTATTATCCGACTTAGCTGAAATTTGGGACAGTAAGTTATGGTAGGCCCTTCGACATCCTTCGTCAATTTGGCCCCTATCGGTCCAGATTTGGATATAGCTGCCATATATACCGATCCTCCGATTTAGGGTCTTAGGCCCATAAAAGCCACATTTATTATCCAATTCTGCCAAAATTTGGGCCAGGGAGTTGCGTTAGGCCCTCGTCAATTTGGCCTAGATCGGTCCAGATTTGGATATAGCTGCCACATAGACCGATCTCTTGATTTAAGGTTTTGGAGCCATAAAAGGCGCATTGATTGTATGATTTCGCCGAAATTTGGGACAGTAAGTTGTGTTTGGCTTTTCGGCATCCGTATCGTATATGGTTCAGTTCGGTTTATTTTTAAATATATCTATTAAAAAGACCAATGTTTTGTTATTCACAATAAAACAATGACTTGTACTCGTTAGTATTTGGTCCAAATCGGAACATGCTATGTGACATAAGGTATGTAACTTTCACCGGATTTTGATGAGAGGTGGTTTATATATACACCCGAGGTGGTGGGTATCCAAAGTTCGGCCAGGCCGAACTTAACGCCTTTTTACTTGTTGATATCCTGTTTTCTATAAAAAGACAATGTTGAATTTTTTTATGACATTTATATAAGTTTACTGATGGTCTATTTTTTTATTATAAGAAATGTTGATTTATATTTGACTATAAATTTGCTATAATTTAAAATAATATGACGCTTAAACCTACTTAAGGCACCATGCAGAGACCAGTTTTTCTTGGCCATATAATTCCACGGCACTGAGATGCATGAACCAGTTGAAGTTCTAAAAATAAGTTCAATTATAAAGTTTAACTTTAAGGATTACTTTAGCTGTTTTCGAACTTACCTTTGGAATGTTTCATCTTTCGGTAGCAGTTTTCTATCCTTAGCTCACATTGGGTTAAACGAAAACATGTTGGAATACGGCCAATTCGATCGGAGGCACAAAGTAATTGAGGCGAAGTTCCGGTACAGTTAAATCTACATGCCTGGGCAGCAGCAGCAAGGACTAGAAATTGAATTTTAGTACAGCTATGAATATTGAAAAAGATGAGATTTTTAAAGTTAAGTACCCAAGAGAATAAGAAGTTTGAACATGTTGATTGTGATTGATGAACTGTTTGAAATCTCTGAAAAAAACTCAGACTTATATACCCCAAATCAGAGGTAGGTTGTACGAACCAGAAGCTGCATTTGCATACCCTGGTAGAGTTGTAAATTCTCTTTCGAATGTTTAAAACACATGACGGAAGAATGTGCATTATAATCAAATGAATGGCCTTTTACTATAAGAAGAAATCTTACTTTCCGCAGAGTCTGGTTAATTAAATGGGTCTGCGAATGCGGATACCCTTTATTTTGAAGTTATAATAGCAAGTTTTTCCTTATTAGGAGTCATGAATACATAGCACATCTGAAGTATTGTCTCACAGCGCAGTTGATATGGCAATTAAATGCAAAGTATAATTGGAGAAATAACTGATACTCAATGAAATATGAGAATATATAACACACTAGGTTAACAAAATAATTGCAAATAAAAGATACACAACCTGCTGAAATCCCATTGTACAAAACCGAGTTTACCAAAAGTACGATTTTTTCATATTGCTCGGATTCCACTTAAATTTGACTGTACAATCTTCCGTCATATGTTTTGAATTTGTATAAAAGTTCTTCAAGTTTATGCGGCTGAGGCCGCCATAGCACAGAGGTTAGCATTTCCGCCTAGCACCCTGAACGCCTGGCTCCGAATCCTGGCGAGAACATCATGAACAATTTTCCGCGGTGGTTATCCCCTCATAATGCTGGCGACATTTGTAAGGTACTGTACCATCTGGTACAGCAGCAAAAACTTCTGAGGTGTCACACTGTGGCACTCCCTTCGGACTTGGCTATAAAAAGGGGGCCCCTTATCATTGAGCTTCAACTTGAAACCGACAGCACTCAGTGGCATGTGAGAAGTTTGCCCCTGCTCCTTAATGGAATGGTCATGGGCAAATTTAAACAAAGTATGCCAAGGTAATTTTTATACCCACCACCGAAAGATGGGGTTGTATTAATTGTGTCATTTTGTTTGCAAAACATCAAAATATCCATTTCCGACCCTATAAAGTATATATATTCTTGATCGTCGTAAAAATCAAAGATGATCTAGCCATATCCGTCCGTCTGTCTGTTGAAATCACGCTACAGTCTTTAACAAGGAAAAAGGCGTTAAGTTCGGCCCGGCCGAACTTTGGATACCCACCACCTCGGATATATATGTAAACCACCTTTCGTCAAAATCCGGTGAAAAATTCATACCTTATTCCTCATAGCAGCTATATCGAAATATGTTCCGATTTGGACCAAATACTAATAAGTACAAATCGTTGTTCAATTGTGTATAACAAAATATTGATCTTTTTAGTAGCTATATCTAAAAATAAACCGATCAGAACCACATGCGACACGGATTTCGAAAAGCCTAGCATTAGCCACTGTTCCAAATACCAGTTAAAACGGCGTCTTTTATGGAGCCAAGACTATAAATCGAGAAATGGGCATATATGGCAGCTACATCCAAATCTGAACCGATCTGAGCCAATTTGAAGAAGGCTGTCGAAAGGCCTTACACAACTCACTCTCCCAAATTTCGGCGAAATCGGACAATAAATGCGCTTTTTATAGGCCCAAAACCTTTTATCGAGAGATCGGTCTATATGGCAGCTATATCCAAATCTGAACTGATCTGAGCCAAACTGAAGAAGAATGTTAAAGGGCCTAACACAACTCTCTGTCCCAATTTTCGGCGAAATCAAACAATAAATGCGCCTTTTACGGGCCCAAGACCATAAATGGAGAGATCGGTCTATATGGCAGCTATATCAAAATCTGAACCGATCTGAGCCAAATTGAAGAAGAATGTTGAAGGGCCTAACACAACTCACCGTCCCAAGTTTCGGCGAAATCAGCCAATAAATGCGCTTTTTATGGGCCGGAGACCTTAAATCGAAAGATCGGTCTATATGTCAGCTATATCCAAATCTGGACCGATGTGTGCCGTATTGGAGTAAGATATCGAGGGACCCAGCACAACTCACTGTTCCAAGTTTCGGCGACATCGGACAATAAATTCGCCTTTTATGGCCCCAAAACCTTAAATCGAGAAATCGGTCTATATGGCAGCTATATCCACATCTGGACCGATCTAAGCCAAATTGAAGAAGAATGATGAAGGGCCTAACAGAACTCTCTGTCCCAAAGTTTCGGCGAAATCAGACAATAAATGCGCCTTTAATGGGCCCAAGACCCTAAATCGAGAGATCGGTCTATATGGCAGCTATATGAAAATCTGGAGCGGTCTTTGCCTATTGCAGAAAGTTGTCAAGGGGCCTAACACAACTCACTGTCACTCGGATAATGAATGCGCCTTTTATGGGCTCAAGACTTTAAATCGAGAAATCGGTCTATATGGCAGCTATATCCACATCTGGACTGATCTGAGCCAAATTGAAGAAGAATGATGAAAGGCCTAACAGAACTCCCTGTCCCAAAATTTCGGCGAAATCGGACAATAAATGCGCCTCTTATGGGCTCAAGACCTTAAATCGAGGAATCGGTCTATATGGCAACTATATCCAAATCTGAACCGATCTGGGCCAAATTGTTTAAGTATGTCGGCTGGCCTAACACAACTCACTGTCCCCAATTTCAGCAAAATCCGATAATAAATGTGGCTTTTATGGCAGTAAGACCTTAAATCGGCGGATCGGTCTATATGGGGCTATATCAAGGAATAGTGCGATATAGCACATCTTCAAACTTAACCTGCTTATGGACAAAAAAACGAATCTGTGCAAAGTTTCAGCTCAATATCTCTATTTTTAAAGACTGTGGCAGACGGACAGACGGACGGGCGGACAGACGGACGGGCGGACAGACGGACGGGCGGACAGACGGACGGGCGGACAGACGGACGGGCGGACAGACGGACGGGCGGACAGACGGACGGGCGCACAGACGGACGGGCGGACAGACGGACGGGCGGACAGACGGACGGGCGGACAGACTCACAGACGGACGGGCGGACAGACAGACTTACGGATGGACAGACGGACGTACAGATGGCGGACAGAAAGACAGATGGACGGACGGACAGACTGACGGATGGACAGACGGACCGACAGACGGACGGACAGACGGACGGACAGACGGACGGACAGACGGACGGACAGACGGACGGAAAGATGGACGGACAGACAGACGGACGGACGGACAGACGGACAAACAGATGGACCAATAAACAGACGAACAGACAGACGAACAGGCAGACGGACGGACAGACGGACTGACAGACGGACGGACATGGCTATATTGTATTAGATTTTTACGCTAATAAAGTTTACATATACTTTATAGGGTCTGAAATGGATATATCGATGTGTTGCAAACGGCATGACAAAATGAATATACCCCCATCCTTCGGTGGTGGGTATAAAAAGAAAATGGAAAGACATGAGTGTGAGCAAATTGAGATGTACATTAGTTAGAATGAAGTCCGGCAATTTTAACAAAGAATCAAACATCAAACTGATGACTTCGGTACAGGCACATCCTCCTGCAGAGACAAAGAAGGAAATCATGTAACTGATCCATATAATGTGCTGAGTATATGAAAGAACATTTGACACAGCTGTTAGTGTCCGACGATGGCGGCGAAGAGGTTACCTCAGAACCAATTCCTGATGATGGTATGGAATAGTCAGAAAGAGGTCCATCTAGCTGTGACCCGACTGAGGATTAATAAAGCAGCAGGAGCCGACGGTTTGCCGCTGAACTATTTTGCTAGTGTCCGGCGATGGCGGCAAAGAGGCTACCGCAGAACCAATTCCTGATGATGGTATAAAATGTTTACCTCCTAGTCAGAATGAGGTCCATCTAGCTGTGACCCGACTGAGGATTAACAAAGGAAGCAGGAGCCGACGGTTTGCCGCTGAACTATTGAATACCGGAGGCGATATAACATATGCACACATGTATGAAGATAGGACTTTATAGCATCTATAGCCAGATATGGTCCACTCTGGTGAATTTATTTATTAAATAAAATTAAATAATGTTTCTCATCTTTATAGGAATGTATTGATATGTTTATTTATTCCAGTCAAAATCAAATTGTATTACATGGCCCTCTTTTAGCTGGTGCAATAATGTTGCTACATTCAGATAGAGGAAGTTTTATAAGGGCTAGAATGAAAACAAAACAAAACGATACTTTAAAATGCAATATAAAAAGTGGATTAAATTCGTAACATACTCGGTTGTCCAAACGTCTGACGATTACAGTTCTTCCCTAATATATCGCATTGAGTCAATAAATAGCATGTTGATATAACACCCGTAAGATCCGAGGCACAATGTAAAGTTGGATCGCTGCCGATACAACTATAGCGACATGAATGGACTAATGCCGCTAGAGCTAGAAAATAAAATTGAAAAGAAAATAAATTGTAATTATTTCAGAAAATGAGCTAATTCACGAAAACCCACCCAAGAGAATTAAAAGTCTATACATGCTAGCTGTGAAAGAAATGATCTGCGTAACAAATACAAAAATCGCAACAGCTATGACTTTTATATGCACAATCAATAGAAATAGGCACACGGTAGTCTGATTCTAACCATGTGTAGGCAAATTTTTGAAATTCATAGCAGACCTCACTCACTTGAATACATCTAATAAACCACATATCCGAATGTTGTACAAATAATATTTCTGTTGATCTTCATTATTTTGAACAGCTGTTGAAGATAATGGCATTTTTGTGAATATTTTGAATGTTTGCTTTAGGTACTACGTCAATTCGGAGCTTTAGTGAGGAATGGGACATCCCCTCCGGAAAATAAGTCTGAAAATATGAATGTGAAATCGTTAACTTACTCTGACACATCTTTCATTTTGAGTCACATAATGCGTCGATCAGTCAACATCATCGATTAAGGGACCGGCACCATGACATTTGGCTCAAAATTTGGTGTCATATCTTCACTGTTCAAGGTAGTTGACACTAATTGTTGCAAGGTCATAGTGGTATAGCTGTAAAACTCGAAAGGACAACTTCCGTTTTTTTATTGACAACTCAAAAGCTACCCAAAGCATTTGCTTCTAAGCTTATATGAAAAGAAAGTTATTCGTAATAGTGTGATTGGGTTACATATGGCTAGAAAATTAGAACCGACTATTGTTGGCGATCTCTTACACCTCAAAGTGAACAATATGTTTGTGTATCGCACTGTTAATCGTTTTAATGGTACTGGTAGAGGGGCTACACTCCATGGTGGTGGTCCAAAATAAACTGCAACAACACCTGAAAGGGTTTAGCAAGTGAAGGCTCCAATTTAACGAAAACCACAATGCGCAAGATCATACACCAAAGTAAAACAAGTAAAAATGGATTAAGTTTGGCCGGGCCGAACTTTGGATATCCACGACCTCGGGTATATATGCAAACCACCTTTCGTTAAACTCCGTTGAAAAATGCATAGCGTATGCCCCATAGCAGCTGTATCAAAATATGTTCAGATTTTTAGTACTTTTTAGTAGCTACATCTAAAAATAAACCGATTTGAACCATACATAGATGTTGAAAAAATTAAAATAAGTCACTGTGTCAGATTTCAGTGAAATCGGACTTAAAATGGGCCAAGACTTTAAATCTAGATATCGGTCTATATGGCAGCTATATCCGAATCTGGACCAATCTGAGCTAAATTAAAGGAGAATATTGAAGGGTCTAACAAAACTCACTGTCCCAAATTTCGGCGAAATCGGACAATAATTGCGCCTTTTATGGCCCCAAAACCTTAAATGGAGTGATTGGTCTATATGGCAGCTATATCCAAATCTGGACCGATCTGAGCCAAATTGAAGAAGAATGTTGAAGGGCCTAACACAACTCACCGTCCCAAGTTTCGGCGAAATCAGCCAATAAATGCGCTTTTTATGGGCCGGAGACCTTAAATCGAAAGATCGGTCTATATGTCAGCTATATCCAAATCTGGACCGATGTGTGCCGTATTGGAGTAAGATATCGAGGGACCCAGCACAACTCACTGTTCCAAGTTTCGGCGACATCGGACAATAAATTCGCCTTTTATGGCCCCAAAACCTTAAATCGAGAAATCGGTCTATATGGCAGCTATATCCACATCTGGACCGATCTAAGCCAAATTGAAGAAGAATGATGAAGGGCCTAACAGAACTCTCTGTCCCAAAGTTTCGGCGAAATCAGACAATAAATGCGCCTTTAATGGGCCCAAGACCCTAAATCGAGAGATCGGTCTATATGGCAGCTATATGAAAATCTGGAGCGGTCTTTGCCTATTGCAGAAAGTTGTCAAGGGGCCTAACACAACTCACTGTCACTCGGATAATGAATGCGCCTTTTATGGGCTCAAGACTTTAAATCGAGAAATCGGTCTATATGGCAGCTATATCCACATCTGGACTGATCTGAGCCAAATTGAAGAAGAATGATGAAAGGCCTAACAGAACTCCCTGTCCCAAAATTTCGGCGAAATCGGACAATAAATGCGCCTCTTATGGGCTCAAGACCTTAAATCGAGGAATCGGTCTATATGGCAACTATATCCAAATCTGAACCGATCTGGGCCAAATTGTTTAAGTATGTCGGCTGGCCTAACACAACTCACTGTCCCCAATTTCAGCAAAATCCGATAATAAATGTGGCTTTTATGGCAGTAAGACCTTAAATCGGCGGATCGGTCTATATGGGGCTATATCAAGGAATAGTGCGATATAGCACATCTTCAAACTTAACCTGCTTATGGACAAAAAAACGAATCTGTGCAAAGTTTCAGCTCAATATCTCTATTTTTAAAGACTGTGGCAGACGGACAGACGGACGGGCGGACAGACGGACGGGCGGACAGACGGACGGGCGGACAGACGGACGGGCGCACAGACGGACGGGCGGACAGACGGACGGGCGGACAGACGGACGGGCGGACAGACGGACAGACGGACGGGCGGACAGACGGACGGGCGGACAGACAGACTTACGGATGGACAGACGGACGTACAGATGGCGGACAGAAAGACAGATGGACGGACGGACAGACTGACGGATGGACAGACGGACCGACAGACGGACGGACAGACGGACGGACAGACGGACGGAAAGATGGACGGACAGACAGACGGACGGACGGACAGACGGACAAACAGATGGACCAATAAACAGACGAACAGACAGACGAACAGGCAGACGGACGGACAGACGGACTGACAGACGGACGGACATGGCTATATTGTATTAGATTTTTACGCTGATAAAGTTTACATATACTTTATAGGGTCTGAAATGGATATATCGATGTGTTGCAAACGGCATGACAAAATGAATATACCCCCATCCTTCGGTGGTGGGTATAAAAAGAAAATGGAAAGACATGAGTGTGAGCAAATTGAGATGTACATTAGTTAGAATGAAGTCCGGCAATTTTAACAAAGAATCAAACATCAAACTGATGACTTCGGTACAGGCACATCCTCCTGCAGAGACAAAGAAGGAAATCATGTAACTGATCCATATAATGTGCTGAGTATATGAAAGAACATTTGACACAGCTGTTAGTGTCCGACGATGGCGGCGAAGAGGTTACCTCAGAACCAATTCCTGATGATGGTATGGAATAGTCAGAAAGAGATCCATCTAGCTGTGACCCAACTGAGGATTAACAAAGCAGCAGGAGCCGACGGTTTGCCGCTGAACTATTTTGCTAGTGTCCGACGATGGCGGCAAAGAGGATACCACAAAACCAATTCCTGATGATGGTATGGAATGTTTACCTCCTAGTCAGAATGACGTCCAACTAGCTGTAATCCGACTGAACAATAACAAGGAAGCAGGAGCCGACGGTTTGGTTTGAACTATTTAAGACCGGAGGCTATATAACATATGCACATATGTATGAAATTAGGACTTTATAGCATCTATAGCCAGTTATGGTCCACTCTGGGGAATTTATTTATTAAATAAAATTAAATAATGTTTCTCATCTTTATAGGAATGTATTGATATGTTTATTTATTCCAGTCGAAATCAAATTGTATTACATGGCCCTCTTTTTGCTGGTGCAATAATGTTGCTACATTCAGATAGAGGAAGTTTTATAAGGGCTAGAATGAAAACAAAACAAAATGATACTTTAAAATGCGATGTATAAAACTTGATTAAGTTCGTAACATACTCGGTTGTCCAAATGTCTCACGATTACAGTTCTTCCCTAATATGTCGCATTGAGTCAATATATAGCATGTTGATGTAACACCCGTAAGATCCGAGGCACAATGTAAAGTTGGATCGCTGCCGATACAACTATAGCGACATGTATGGACTAATGCCGCTAGAGCTAGAAAATAAAATTGAAAAGAAAATAAATTGTAATTATTTCAGAAAATGAGCTAATTCACGAAAACCCACCCAAGAGAATTAAAAGTCTATACATGCTAGCTGTGAAAGAAATAATCTGCGTAACAAATACAAAAATCGCAACAGCTATGACTTTTATATGCACATTTTATTCATTAAATCAATAGAAATAGGCACACGCTAGTCTGATTCAAAACATGTGTAGGCGAATTTTTGAAATTCATAGCACAACCCTCACTCGCTTGAATACATCTAATAAACCACATATCCGAATGTTGTACAAACAATATTTCTGTTGATCTTCTTTATTTTGAACAGCTGTTGAAGATAATGGCATTTTTGTGAATATTTTGAATGCTTGCTTTAGGTACTACGTCAATTCGGAGCTTTAGTGAGGAATGGGATATCCCCTATGGAAAATAAGTCTGAACATATGAATGTGAAATCGTTTACTTACTCTGACACATCTCTCATTTCAGTCACATAATGCGTCGATCAGTCTACATCATCGATTAAGGGACCGGCACTATGACATTTGGCCCAAAATTTGGTGTCATATCTTCACTGTTCAAGGTAGTTGACACTAATTGTTGCAAGGTCATAGTGGTATAGCTGTCAAACTCGAAATGACAACTTCCGTTTTTTTATTGACAACTCAAAAGCTACCCAAAGCATTTGCTTCTAAGCTTATATAAAAAGAAAGTTATTCGTAATAGTGTGATTGGGTTACATATGGGTAGAAAATCAAAACCGACTATTGTTGGCGATCTCTTACACCTCAAAGTGAACAATATGTTTGTGTATCGCACTGTTAATCGTTTTAATGGTACTGGTAGAGGGGCTACACTCCATGGTGGTGGTCCAAAATAAACTGCAAAAACACCTGAAAGGGTTTAGCAAGTGAAGGCTCCAATTTAACGAAAACCACAATACGCAAGTTCATACACCAAAGTAAAACAAGAAAAAATGGATTAAGTTTGGCCGGGCCGAACTTCGGATATCCACCACCTCGGGTATATATGCAAACCACCTTTCGTTAAACTCCGGCGAAAAATGCATAGCGTATGCCCCATAGCAGCTATATCAAAATATGTTACGATTTGGACCAAATACTAACAAAATATTGGACTTTTTAGTAGCTACATCTAAAAATAAACCGATTTGAACCATACATAGATGTTGAAAAAATTAAAATAAGTCACTGTGTCAGATTTCAGTGAAATCGGACTAAAAATGGGCCAAGACTTTAAATCTAGATATCGGTCTATATGGCAGCTATATCCGAATCTGGACCGATTGTCCCAAGTTTCGGCGACATCGGAAAATAAATGCGCTCTTTTATGAGCCCAAAACCTTAAATCGGGAGATCGGTCTATATGACAGCTATATCCAAATCCAATCCAAGTTGTAGAAAAATGTCGAAGAGCCTAACGCAACTCACTGTCCCAAATTTCGGCGAAATCGGACAATAATTGCGCCTTTTATGGCCCCAAAACCTTAAATGGAGTGATTGGTCTATATGGCAGCTATATCCAAATCTGGACCGATTTGAACCAAATTGAGGAAGAATGTCGAAGGGCCTAACACAACTCACTGTCCGAAATTTTGGCAAAATCGGACTATAAATGAGCCTTTTATGGGCGGAAGACTTTAAATAGAGAGATCGGTCAATATGGCTGCTATATCCAAATCTGCACCGATCTGTCCCATATTGCAGAAGTATGTCGAGGGGCTTAATACAACTCACTGTCCCAAATTTCGGCGACATTGGAACCAAAAATGCTCGTTTTAAGGGCCCGAAATCTTAAATCGAAAGTCCATATGGCAGCTATATCCAAATCTGGACCGATCTGGGCCAAATTGAAGAAGGACGTCGAACGGCCTGTCCCAAATTTTGGCGAAATCGAAAGTTGAACTGCAAAGAACAAAGAGTTGCTGCGCTTGCACTAATGTGCTGAATTTCCGAACATCGTGGTCTCGGACTAGAATTCCCATTCCCAACTGAGCAATTCGTAAACTCCAAAACTTTGTAAACTTTCGAACTTTGTACACTCTTAACCGAGTGCACTTAAGAGAATTTAGGCCAGCGAACGGCCACCCGAAGTTATTTTCCTTCTCGTGTTATGGTATGGGCATCTGCGACCACCGATGGCCATCTTTCAAAATCGTTTTCATAGAGCCTGGCTCCAATGTAGATGCGACTTTTTGCTGAGAAAACATTTTGGAAAATGTTTTGGAGCGCTTGAAAAACTTAGAATGACTAAAAAGCCATATTCCGCTTTGTACAAAATTTTGGAAGGTCCAAATAAAATATTGGTCCAAATCGGATGAACATATAAAGGGTGATTTTTTTGAGGTTAGGATTTTCATGCATTAGTATTTGACAGATCACGTGGGATTTCAGACATGGTGTCAAAGAGAAAGATGCTCAGTATGCTTTGACATTTCATCATGAATAGACTTACTAACGAGCAACGCTTGCAAATCATTGAATTTTATTACCAAAATCAGTGTTCGGTTCGAAATGTGTTCAAATTTTGACAAATTTTGTTCAGCGATGAGGCTCATTTCTGGTTGAATGGCTACGTAAATAAGCAAAATTGCCGCATTTGGAGTGAAGAGCAACCAGAAGCCGTTCAAGAACTGCCCATGCATCCCGAAAAATGCACTGTTTGGTGTGGTTTGTACGCTGGTGGAATCATTGGACCGTATTTTTTCAAAGATGCTGTTGGACGCAACGTTACGGTGAATGAACACATTTCGAACCGAACACTGATTTTGGTAATAAAATTCAATGATTTGCAAGCGTTCCTCGTTAGTAAGTCTATTCATGATGAAATGTCAAAGCATACTGAGCATCTTTCTCTTTGACACCATGTCTGAAATCCCACGTGATCTGTCAAATACTAATGCATGAAATTCCTAACCTCAAAAAAATCACCCTTTATATGGGAGCTATATCCACATCTGTACTGATTTTCTCGAATTTCAATAGGCTTCGTCTCTTGGCCAAAAAGGATCCCAGTACCAATTTTGAAGGCGATCGGATGAAAAGTGCGACCTGAAATTTGTACACAAATTAACATGGGCAGACAGGCGGAAGGACGGACATAGCTTAATCGAATCAGAAAGTGATTCTGAATCGATCGGTGTACCTACCAATGGGTCTATCTCTCTTCCTTCTGGGTGTTTCAAACACAGTGGTGGCATAGACCATTCATGCCACTATGGATGCTCTGAATAAAGCCATTGTACGGAAATGGGACAAAATACCGACAGATTTAATTCTTGCAGCTTGGAATTAATTTTTTTGCCGACTGAGAGCCAAAGTCAAGGCAAAAGGTGGTCATGTTAGGACCAAGTGAATGGATTCTTAACTTTAGGTTAGGCTTAAGAGGCAGCCTGTCATCAGGCTCACTTAGACACTTTTGTCCGTTGTGATACCACAGAAATAGGAGAAGGAAGGTGACTTCTAGTTCCTACAGTTGAACCAGCCCAATTGATTTATAAAGCCCAACAACTTGCAAATGTTCACATCTGCTAACTCAGACAAGTTCTCGAAGAAAAGAAACTCTAAAATGGAACTCCTTCTGACTGCCTCTTCTTCCTCAACATCGTCACAGCTTCTGCAAAAGACGTCAGTCTGTCAGCATGTTTTCCGATCAGACACCGACCTGTCATGACAGCCACAATGACTGAGATTTCTGTGCCAGCCAGCGACAGCAGAGCGATAGACCTCTCCAAGATTAGAATAGGCCACATAATTTTGGAGCGTTCATAATCCCTCCTATGTGACCATTTATCATCCGTTGCCCTTCGGGCTTGATCTTGAAGACTTAGCCTACATGTCGCTTGAGGCATACCCACAGATTCCAGTTCCTCTGGAATGTGTAATCTTTAAGGTAGTCTCGCAAGCATGTCTGCTCTACAAATCCGTGGGATATTTCTGGGGCTTTGCACCCAGAAACGGTTCAGCCATCTTGGTGAGAGATCTGCGACAGTCGAGGGTGGTCTGGAAGCCTCACTTGCCCTCCGATTTGGCTGAAGTTTTGAACGTCATAGTTTCTTGCGACTTCCAACAACCGTTTGCTCGATCCAAAACGGTCTATAAACTGCTAAAGCTCCCATATAAATCGATATCCTGATTATCGATTTATATGAGAGATTTAGCAGTTTATAGACCGTTTTGGATCGTGAAACGCTATATTGGTTTCTATGGAAGCTATACAAGGTTATAGACCGATTTGGCCAATACCTACTACAGATGTTCAAGGTCATAACGTTAGTCCGGATTTTTATACAAAATTTAAATTTTGCCATCAATTATTTCAAATATGCGGTAATATAATAATCGTTTTCAGGCCTGGAAGCCGTAATTGTTATCCGATTTGGCTGAAATTTTGCATATATTGGGTTGCCCAAAAAGTAACTGCGGATTTTTTTAAAGAAAGTAAATGCATTTTTAATAAAACTTAGAATGAACTTTAATCAAATATACTTTTTTTACACTTTTTTTCTAAAGCAAGCTAAAATTAACAGCTGATAACTGACAGAAGAAAGAATGCATTGATAAGCTGTGAAAAAATTTGTCAACGCCGACTATATGAAAAATCCGCAATTACTTTTTGGGCAACCCAATAGTGTTCTGTTATGATTTTTAACATTAGGTTAGGTTAGGTTTGGTATGAGTGGTCCTTTACACACCAACTTAGACAATTTTAAGTCCTTTATGATACTACATTAGCGACAGACCAAGGGGTCTGGTGGAGATCGAACTCACAACCTCCGCACTGGCAATGCGAGCATGCGAACTAGGTTACCAGGACGCATCAATATCCATGGTAGGTCTTGTCCAAATCGGTCTTAACCTTAATAAAGCACCTGAAATCGTTCTCCCTATTAGTCTTATACGGCCCCAAGAAGCTAAAATTTTAGGCTGATTTGCCAAAAAATGTTGTACGTTAAGTACATATGTGTCCTTCATTTTCGTAAATTTATATAAATTTGTAATAGAATCCATGGTGGTGGGTTCTCAAGATTCGACACGGCCTAACTAAGCACATTTGTAATTATTATTATCAACTATATTTTATTTCTATAAATTTAACTATAATTTGGCTATAAATTTACAAATATCATATTTGAATAAACATTCCAGTATTTCAAGTCATCTACGACTAAATCATCATCCACGCAACTGACAGGGGCCAAATTTATTTGGTGGTACAATAGCACGACATTGATAAAATCCCACGTTCTGAAGTACTGGAGAAAAAAATAAAAATTTTTAATTAGTTCTTTTAAAGTAATCATTTTGCAAAGGAATTTCGTTCATTTTTGGTCTTACATTTCCATCCATTCGAAATTCGTCTAAGATTTTCAGCATTTAGCTCACATTGAGTCAACAAACAACAAGTCGGAAATCGGCCAATTTGATCGGAAGCACAAAGTAAGTTTGGAGAACTTTCCGTACAATTGGAACGTGATGCCTGGATGAAAGCAGGAAGGACTAGAAGTTGAATTTTAAAACAATTATTATTTTTACGGCATAATTTTGAGTTTATCTGAAGAGCTTACTTAAGAGAATAAGGAGTTTAAACATATTTCTTTTGATTGAAGTACTCTATGAAGACTCTGGGTGAACTCAATCTTATATACCCAAAATCATAAAAGTCTTACAATACACATTTTTAAAGAAACCGCATCCGCATTTTTTTGAATGAGCTTTAGATAATTATACAATATATCAAAACACTTGATAGGTCTTTTTTCAAGCTATTCATTAAATATTCTTTGTTCAAGTAAAGTTCTTGTACTAGTCTGCAGAGCACATTAACATTAATATTGGCAACCCTCCACCATGGATCGCATTTGTCGAGTTCTTTCCCGGCATCTCTTCTTAGGCAAAAAAAAGGATAAAAGAAAAGAGTTGCTCTGCTATTAAAACGATATCAAGATATGGTCCGGTTCGGACCACAATTAAATTACAAGAATTGCGCCCATTGGGGCTCACGAAGTAAAATAGAGAGAACGATTTATTAGGATCTATATCGGGCTATAGACCGATTCAGACCATAATAAACACGTTTGTTGATGGTCATGAGAGGATCCGTCGTACAAAATTTCAGGCATATCGGATAATAATTGCGACCTCTAAGGGTCAAGAAGTCAAGATCCCAGATCGGTTTATATGGCAGCTATATCAGGTTATGAACCGATTTGAACCTTATTTGACGCAGTTGTTGAAAGTAAAAATAAAATACGTCATGCAAAATTTCAGTCAAATCAGATATGAATTGCGCCCTCTAGAAGCTCAAGAAGTCAAATCCCCAGATCTGTTTATATGACAGCTATATCAGGTTATCGACCGATTTCAACCATACTTGGCACAGTTGTTGAATATCATAACGAAATACCTCGTGCAAAAATTCATTCCAATCGGATAAGAATTTTGCCCTCTAGAGGCTCAAGAAGTCAAGACCCGAAATCGGTTTAAATGGCAGCTATATCAGGTTATGGACCGATTTAAACCATACTTGGCATAGTTGTTGGGTATCATAACAAAACACGTCGTGCGAAATTTCATTCCATTCGGATAAGAATTGCGCCCTCTAGAGGATCAAGAAGTCAAGACCCAAGATCAATTTATATGGCAGCTATATCAGGTTATGGACCGATTTGAACCATACTTGGCATAGTTGTTGGATCGATTTGAACCAAACTTGGCACAGTTGTTGGATATCATAACAAAACATGTCGTGCAAAATTTCATTCCAATCGGATAAGAATTGCGCCTTCTAGAGGCTCAAGAAGCCAAGACCCAAGATCGGTTTATATGGCAGCTATATCAGTTTATGGACCGATTTGAACTATACTTGGCACAGTTGTTGGATATCATAGCAAAACACGTCGTGCAAAATTTCATTTCAATCGGATAAGAATTGCGCACTCTAGAGGCTCAAGAAATCAAGACCCAAGATCGGTTTATATGGCAGCTATATTAAAACATGGACCGATAAGGCCCATTTACAATACCAACCGACCTACACTAATAAGAAGTAGTTGTGCAAAATTTCAAGCGGCTAGCTTTACTCCTTCGGAAGTTAGCGTGCTTTCGACAGACGGACGGACGGACAGACGGACAGACGGACGGACATGGCTAGATCGACATAAAATGTCACGACGATCAAGAATATATATACTTTATGGGGTCTCAGACGAATATTTCGAGTAGTTACAAACAGAATGACGAAATTAGTATTCCCCCCATCTTATGGTGGAGGGTATAAAAATCAATTTGTGTTTGCTTGTAGGTTTGTTTCTTTGTTTGTTTGTTTGTGTGTTCCTTATAGACTCAGAAACGGTGGTGAAAATAGGCTACTACATTTTTTGCTATCTGAAGGGGGAGCGGACCCTCTCCTTACCCTAATTTTCAGAAACGCCAGATCTCGGAGGTGGGTGGTGCGATTTAAGCGATATTTTGTGTGCTCTCATATAGTGCCCTAAAAATAAAACTTTGGTATCCGAATTTCGGATGGGGTACCTAGGGGGGCCGCCCCACCCTAAAATATACCAAACATATTTTTAAACCAATCACAACAATATGGGACTCAAATGAAAGGTATTTAGGATGAGAAAACGTATCTGATATCCAGTTGTCGGACCAAGTGTTTGGGGAACCACCCCAACCCCCAAAACACCCCTAAATCGGACATATTTACCGACCATGGCAATATGGGACTCAAATGAAAGGTATTTACGAGTAGA
The DNA here is from genome assembly GCF_963082655.1 of Stomoxys calcitrans. Classification (NCBI taxonomy): domain Eukaryota; kingdom Metazoa; phylum Arthropoda; class Insecta; order Diptera; family Muscidae; genus Stomoxys; species Stomoxys calcitrans. Next base: position 153,192,641 of record NC_081555.1, on the reverse strand, counting down.
ATACCAATCTAATATCCAAATGTGGGACCACGTTTCTGGGGGTCCACCCCTTCCCCAAAACACCCCCCATACGGGACTAATTTAATGACCATAGGAATATGGGGCTCATATAAAAGGTATTTAAGTGTAGAATTCGAATCTGATATGCAAATATGGGACCAAGTGTTTGGGGGCCGCCTCTCCCCAAAAACATTTCCCAAGAGGACAAATTTACGACCATAGCAATATGGGGCTCAAATGAACCTGATATCAATATTCGGGAAAAGTGTCTATGGAGCCACCCCAACTCCACAACACCACCCAAATAGTAAGTATTTTCTGACTATTGCAATATGAGGCTCAAATAAGAGGGTTTTTAGAGTAGAACACGAATCCGATATATATTTTCAAGGCCATTACACTGAGTGGCGACCCATCCCCCAAAACACCCCCCAAGCCGGTCATGTTTGCCGATTATGGAAATATCTTTTAAACCGATTTTAACCATACTTGTTATAACTATTGGAAGTCAAAACAAAGCATTTCGTGCAAAATTTAAGTATTTGCGTCCTCTAGCGGCTGAAGAAGTCAAAGTCCGAGATCGGTTTAAATGGGAGCTATAGCAGGTTATGGACCAATGCAGACCATAGTTGGCACGTATGTTGAGGGTCATAAATAAAGTCGACCGAAATCTAAGCCAAATCGGATAAGAATTGCACTCTCTAGAGGCTTAAGAAATATAATCGGAGTTTGGTTTATATGGGATCTATTACAGTTTATGAACCGATTTAAACCATACTTGGCATTACTGTTGGAAGTCAAAACAAAATACTTCGCGAAAAATACAAGCCACAGCGGTTAGTAATTGCGAGAAGTCAAAATTCGAGATAGGTTAAATGGAGGCTATATCAGGTTATGAACCGATAAATGAAATCGTTGCGCGAATTTTAAGCCAAATCGGATAGAAATTGCGTTCGCTAGAGACTGAAAAAGTCAAAATACAGGATCAGTTTGTATGGGAGCTATAAACCGACTTTGATTATACTTGTAATAGTTGCTGGAAATGAAAACAAGACACTTCACTCAAAATTTTAGCTAAATTGGATAAGAATTGAGCCCTCTAGAGGTTGAAGAAGTATCAAGAAGCCGTTAATTTCGGACGGGTCGATCTTTGGATACCCACAACCTTGGGTATATATGTAAACTACCTTTCGTCATAATCCGGAGAAAAATGAATAATTTATGCCCCCATAGTAGCTGTTTCGAAATATGGTCCGATTTGGGCCAAATTTGCCACGGACATTGAGTGGTCTATTAAGTACAAGTCATTGTTCAATTTTGTAGAACAAAATATTGGTCTTTTTGGTAGCTTTATCCAAACATAGACCAACCTAAAGCGTAAACAACGCGGATGACGAAAAGCCTCGTTATATATGGTAGCTGTATCCAAATCTGAACCGATCTGAACCAGATTGAAGAGGGACAAAGAAGGGCTTAACACAAATTAATGTCCCAAATTTCGCAAAATCAGACAATAAATGCGTCTTTTATGGGCCCAAGACCTTAAATCGTGAGATCGGTCTATATGGCAGCTACATTCAAATCAACACGGATCTGTGCCAAATTGAAAAAGGATATAGAAGACCATAACACAACTCACTGTCCCAAATTTCGGCGACATCGAATAATAAAAGCGCCTTTTATTATTCCAAAACTTGAAATCGGCGGACCGGTCTATATAGCAGCTATATTCAAATCTGAACCGTTCTGGGCCATATTGGAAAAAGATGTCGAAGAGCCTAACACAACTCACTGCCCCAAATTTTGGCAAAATCGGTCAAAAATTCCCTCTTAAATGGTTCCAAAACTTTAAATCGAGAGATCAGACTATATGATAGCTATATCCAAATCTGCACCGATCTGGGCCAAATTGCAGAATGTCGAAGGGCCTAACACAACTCACTGTCCCAAATTTCGGTGAAATCGGACAAAAAATACGCCTTTTATGAACCCAAGACCTTAAATCGAGAAATTGGTCTATATGGCAGATGTATCCAAATCTGATCCGATCTGTGCCATATTGCAGAAGTATGTCGAGGGGATTAACTTAACTCACTGTCCAAATTTTCGGCGACATCCAACAAAAAATGAGCCTTTTATGAACCCAAGACCTTAAATCGAGACATCGGTCTATATGGCAACTATATCCACATCAGGACCGATCTAAGCCAAATTGCAGAAACACGTCGAAGGGCCTAAGCTAACTCACTGTCCCAAATTTGGGCGAAATCGGACAATAAATGCGCCTTTTATGGGCCAACAAAACAAATTTCGCCCATGAACATTCCACTAAGGAACAGGGGCAAACTTTTTACATATCAACGAGTGCAGTCCGATTCAAGTTTTAAGCTCAATGATAAGGGGTCCCTTTTTAAAGCCGAGTCCGAACGGTGGGCCGCAGTGCGATACCTCTTTGGAGCGAAGTTATGGCATAGTACCATCAGGTTATATATATCTGGTTATAGACAGATTTGGACAGTACTTGGCGCAGTTGGTGGATATCATAAATCTGGCAAAAATTTCAGCTTCCAGGGGCTCAAGAAATCAAATCGGGAGATTGGTTTATATGGGAGCTATATCAGGGGCTCTAGAAGTCAAATTGGGAGTCTGGTATATATGGGAGCTATATCAGGTTACAGACCGATTTGGGCCGTAGTTGCGACAGTTGTTGGAAGTCATAGCAGAACACTTTATGGAAAATTTCTGCCAAATCGGACAAAAATTGCGGCTTCCAGAGGCTCAAGAAGTCAAATCGGGAGATTAGTTTATATGGGCGCTATATCTAAATCTAAACCGATATGGCCTATGTGCAATCCCCAACGACCTACATCCATATAAAGTATCTGTGAAGAATTTCAAGCGGCTATCTTTACGAGTTCGACCTCTATCGTAATTTCGACAGACGGACGGACATGGCTAGATCGATTCAGAACGAGAAGGCGATCAAGAATATGTAGTTTATGGGGTCTTAGATGAATATTTCGAGGTGTTACAAACGGAATAACTAGATAAGTATACCCCCTTTCTATGGTGGTGGGTATAATAGATGCACAACGTTGCAAAAGGCCTCTTACCTAGGCTGACAAAAAGAGTGAAAGTTACTGAGACAAACTCTCCCTAAAGTATTAGGGTTTATCAAGAGAAAGTACCTGATAAACCCAAAATCCTTTTAATTTGCAAAAGGAAAGCATGGCAATTTTGTATGTAGCAGTGCTTTCAAATATCGGTTGGGTCTGCCGTGTTGAGCATGCCCATACAATAGGATAAGCATGGTTGCCTAAATCCATAAGATGACGCATTATTTGATCAAATGTGGTAAAAAAAATTGCAAAAATGTATAACAGCTGTTCGTTATAAGCAGGCAACCCAAGAATTTATGTACGTCATTCAAGTAAAAAACTAAAACAACTGTCCAAATAAACAAATTTTGCTATGTCTTTTAAAAATTACCCGCATTATCTTCGTCCAATTAGATTGGCCTATAAAAGAGTGAATTTTTTCGAAAACTTTAACCCGTTTCTCATTCCCAATTAGAATGTTCAAACTTATTGTACTCTTGGGTATGTTTTGTTAAAGACCCCCCTCTCCCCAAGAAAATATTAAAAGCATTTAAATTGTTTTTATTTCCAGTCCTTGCTGCAGCAGTCCAGGCATGTCGCTTTAGTTGTATTGGTACCGATCCAACTCTACTCTGCGCCTCCGATTTTGTGGCTCCCACACCAACTTGCTATCGATTGGCTGAATGCGATATTAGGATACAAAATTGTAATCGCAAAATGCTCCATGAACCAAGTGAGTTTTGAGGCAATGGCAATGCTTAGGAATGCAAATTATAATGAAATATTTTGTTTTTAGAACTTCTAAACGTCGCCTTATCTCAGTGTAGTGGAATTATGTGGCCTGATACAAGTGGACCCTGTCAGTAGGCTTAAAATTGATTTTAAGTGATGTAAATAAAAATTAAATTGGTTGTGTAAAAAGGGGGAATTTTCCATAATATTTTACGCATATCTAAATGCATATAGAAAGGATGATAGTTCGGTTGTTGATAGTCCGATAGTTATGTGGTTAAAATTTTGAAAGAAAATGAGATTTCACTTATTGATTACATATATCGGGGGTACATAAGATTGAATTGGGATTGGTTCTTTATACATTACTAGCCGAACCGAGCCCGCTCCGCTGCGCCTTCTATAACTCCCTTTTATCTTTTTAGGGAGGGGACACTTCGTCATGAATGTGTATATCGAATTCTTGCCACTGTAGCCTATGTCTGCTTATCATGCGGAACGCCCGCGTTCAAATCCTGCAATAACATCGGACAAAATTTAAAGCGGTGTTTATCCTCGCTTAATGCCGGCGACATTTGCCATGCATGATCGCCAAAGAGGTGTCGCCCTCTGGTACGCCATTCGGACTCGGCTATAAACAAAGTGTGCCCTTTCTCGGTTCCTGGGTAAATTTTTACTCCACTCCCAAATACCTTTCTTTTGAGCCCAATATTATCGTATTGGTAAATATTTCTGGTTTAATAGGTAGTTTGGGGGTGGGATGGCCTCCAAGACACTTAGCCCTGGAAATATACGTTTCCTGCTCTTCTTTCAAATACATTTTGTATGAGCCCCATTATGGCATGATCGCTAAATAAATTCTGTTTGAGGGTGGGGTGGACCCCAGGGTCTTTGTTCCGAAAATGAGTATCAATTTCCCGAAAATCAATCAATTTAAACATCAAATAGCTTTTATACAATAGGGAGGTGTTTTCATGTGGGACAGTTCCCCCAACACATGGCTCTTCAATTGGATATGAAATTCGTTTTTATACCCTCCATTATAAGATGGGGGTATACTAATTTCGTCATTCAGTTTGTAACTACTCGAAATATTCGTCTGAGACCCCATCAAAAATATATATTCTTGATTGTCGTGACATTTTATGTCAATCTGTCTGTCTGTCTGCTCATCCGTCCGTCTGTCTGTCCGTCCGTCCATCTGTCCATCCATCCATCTGTCCGTCCGTCAGTCGGTCTGTCCGTCCGTCTGTCTGTCGATAGCACGCTAACTTTCGAAGGAGTAAGGCTGGCCACTTGAAATTTTGCACAAATAGTTTTTGTTAGTGTAGGTCGGTTGCAGTTGTAAATGGGCCATATCGGTCCACGTTTTGATATTGCTGCCATACAAACCGATCTTGGGTCTTGACTTCTTGAGCCTCTAGATGGCGCAATTCTTATCCGATTGGAATGAAATTTTACACGATATGTTTTGTTATGATATTCAAAAACTGTGCCAAGTATGGTTAAAATCGGTCCATAACCTAATATAGCTGCCATATAAACCGATCTTGGGTCTTGACTTCTTGAGCCTATAGAGACCGCAATTTTTATCCGATTGGAATGTGTTTTGATATGACATCCAACAACTGTACCAAGTATGGTTCAAATCGGATGTTAACCTGATATAATAATCCGATCTTGGGTCTTGACTTCTTGAGCCTCTAGAGGGCGCAATTCTTATCCGATTTGAATGAATTTTGGCACGACGTATTTTGTTATGATATCTAACAACTGTACCAAGTATGGTTCAAATCGGTCCATAACCTGACATAGCTGTCATATAAACCGATCTTGGTTCTTGACTTCTTGAGCCTATATAGGGCGCAATTTTTAGCCGATTGGAATGAAATTTTGCACGACGTGTTTCGCTATGACTTCCAACAACTGTACCAAGTATGGTTCAAATCGGATGTTAACCTGATATAGCTGCCATATAATCCGATCTTGGGTCTTGACTTCTTGAGCCTCTATAGGGCGCAAATTTTAGCCGATTGGAATGAAATTTTGCACGACGTGTTTCGCAATACTTTCAACAACTATGCCAAGTATGGTTTAAATCGGACCATAACCTGACAGAGTTGTCATATAAACCGACCTGGGGACTTGACTTCTTGAGCTTCTAGAGGACGCCTATCCGATTGCGCTGAAATTTTGCATGACCTATTTTATTGTGACTTTCAACAATTGTGCTAAATAAGGTTCAAATCAGTTAATAACCTGATATAGCTGCTATATAAACCGATCTGGGATCTTGACTTATTGAGCCTCTAGAGGTTACAATTATAATCCGATTTGCCTAAAATGTTGTACGACGGATCCTCTCATGACCATCAATATACGTGTTTATTATGGTCTAAATCGGTCTATAGCCTGATAGAATTCTTGACATTGAGGCGCAGAGGCAAGCTAAGTCCACCAATGATGCTAAACGAGTAGGTTCAAATCTTGGCTAGAACATTTGAAAAATGTTAAGTGGTGGTTATCCATGGCACCCCGTTGGAACTCGGCTATAAAAAGGAGGTCCTTTATCATTGAGCTTAAACTTGAATCGGAACGAACTCATTAATGGGTGGGATGTTTGCCCCTGTTCTTTAATAAAATATGAATAACAAGTCAAAAAGGCGTTAAGTTCGGCCGGGCCGAATTTTGGATACCCACCACCTCGGGTATATATTTAACCACCTTTCATCAAAATTCGGTGAAAATTTCATACCTTATGTCCCATATCAGTTATATCAAAATATGTTCCGATTTGGACCAAATGTTATTAAGTACACTAGCTACATCTAAAAATAAACCGATCTGAACTATATACGACACGGATGTCGAAAAGCCTAACATAAGTCACTGTGCCAAATTTCAGTGAAATCGGATTATAAATGTGCCTTTTAGGGGGCCAAGACTTTAAATCGAGATATCGGTCCACATGGCAGCTATATCCAAATCTGGACCGATTTGGGCCAAGTTGCATAAAAATGTCTAACACAAAGCACTATCCAAAATTTCGGAGAAATCAGACAATAAATGCCTCTTTTATGGGCCCAAAACCCTTAATCGAGAGATCGGTCTATATGGCAGCTATGTTCAAATCTGGACCGATCTGGGCCAAATTAAAGAAGGACGTCGAAGAGCATAACCAAACTCACTATCTCAAATTTCAGCGACATCGGACAACAAAAGCGTCTTTTATGGCACCAAAACCTAAAACCTAGATATCGGTCTATACGGCAGCTATATCCACATCTCGACCGATCTGTGCGATGTTTCAGAAGTATGTCAAGGGGCTTAACGCAACTCACTGTCCCGAATTTCGGCAACATCGGACAATAGATGAGCATTTTATGGGCCCAAAACCATAAATCGGAGGATCGGTCTATATGGCAGCTATATCCAAATCTGAGCCGATATGGACCAAATTCACCTAAGATGTCCAAGGGCCTAACACAACTCACTGTCCCGAATTTCAGTAAAATCGGACAATAAATGTGGCTTTCATGGGCCTAACACCATAAATCGGAGGATCGGTATATATGGCAGCTATATCCAAATCTAAACCGATCTGGGCCAAGTTAACGAAAGAAGTCGAAGGGCCTAACACAACTCACTGTCCTAAATTTCAGCAAAATCGGATAATAAATGTGGCTTTTATGGGCCTAAGACCCTAAATCGGCGGATCGGTCTATATGGGGGCTATATCAAGATATAGTCCGATATAGCCCATCTTCGAACTTAACCTGCTTATGGACAAAAAAATAATCTGTGCAAAATTTCAGCTCAATATCTCTATTTTTAAAGACTGTAGCGTGATTTCAACAGACAGACGGACAGACGGACGGACATGTCTACATGGTCTTAGATTTTTACGCTGATCAAGAATATATATACTTTATAGGGTCGGAAATGGATATTTCGATGTGTAGCAAATGGAATATGATACCCCCATCCTTCGGTGGTGTGTATAAAAAAACACTTGTGCGATAAGAAAAGAGCATGGTAGATAAACCAATTTCGTTTATTTATTTGTAGAAATTTTGTTCGGTGGTTGGGTTTTTTTATTTGATTGTTGCTGTTTGGTTGCCGATTAGTCATACGCATACTCAGTGGCAAAATTGAACAGGTCTAACCAAAATATATGGATGTGTATAATTAAAACTATTTTATTCTACATATCAAACTTCTGTCAAACCAGCAAAATTAAAGCTTCTAGGAATCGAACAAGGATAATCGAGAGACCGGTTTATATTGGAGCTACATCAGGTTATAGACCGATTTGGAGGGTATAAAGCACAATTGTTGAAAGTCATAACCGAACACTATGTGCAAAATTTCAGCCAAATCGGATGAAAATTGAGGCTTGCAGTAGCAGAAGAAGTCAAATCGGGAGACCGGTTTACATTTAAGCTATATCTGGTTATACACCGATTTAGACAGCGCTTAACACAATTGTTAGAAGTCATAACAGAACACCGAATGCAAAATTAAGGGCAAATCAAATGAAAATTGCGGCTTCGGGGGGTCAAGAAGTAAAATCGGGAGATCGGTTTATATGGGAGCTATACCAGGTTATAAACCGATTTTGGACCGTACTTGACACACAAGTTGGAGGTCCTAACAGAATGCTGTGTGCGAAATGTCAGCCAAATCGGATAAAAGTTGAGGTTTCCAGGGGCTCAAGAGGTCAAATCGGTTTATATGGGAGTTAAATCCAAATCTGAACCGATATGGCCCATTTGCAATCCCTAACGACCTTCGTCAATATTAAGTAACTGTGTAAAATTTCAAGCGGGTAGCTTTATGCGTTCGACCGCTATCGTGATTTCGACGGACATGGCTAGATCGAATCGGAACATGGAGACAAAGAATGTGTATACTTTATGGAGTCTTAGACAAATATTGCGAAGTGACACAAGCGGAATAACTATATTAGTATACCCCATCCTATGGTGGTGGGTAAAAAAAAGTCGTGCAATTAATTAAAGTATTATCCCATACAAGATTTATTGGGCCCAAAAGCTTTTTGATAATGGATGGACAAATTTATATTAGAAACGTGTAAATGCATTTCGTACTGAGCGGATTGTGCCATCCGCAGAGAAGGAGATAATCTCCTTCTTACACTTCAAGACTGTTTATGGACATAATACTGTCCCTAAAGATATTCACTCGCGATGTCCTCGCATTAACACCATACCACCTCCTCTTATCACGGTCAGGCAGGGTCCTCAATGTAGACCCTCAGGCCCACTCTCTTCTTTAGCCATGGTCCATCAGTGCAGCATGAACTTCCATATTTCAATACCAGATTTCCGTCAAATTAAGACTGTGACGCTGCAAGCAGTATCCGTTTAGAAATCTCTTCCAGTCTTATCTCCATTATGCCGTGATGGTATGACTTCCTTCCATATTTTATCCCTTTTAACATCGCCTTAAGTGTCATAGCCATAGTGGTTGCTTCAATCTTAATCTGTATGTCTATGGGTCCGAGACATAGTATGGTTCAAATCGGTTCATGAAGAAGTCAAGACCGATCTTGGGTCTTGATTTCTTCAGCTTTTAGAGGGCGTACTTCTTACCCGATTTGGCTGTAATTTTGCACAAGGTGTTTTAGTATCGCTTCCAACAACTGTGCTAAGTATGGTTCAAGTCGGTCAAAAACCTGGTATAGCTGCCACATAAACCGATCTTGGGTCTGGACTTCTTGAGCCGCTAGAGGGCGCAATACTCATCAGATTTGTATGAAATTTTGCATGAGGTGTTCCGTTATGACTTCCAACAACTGTGTTAAGTATGGTGCAAATCGGTGCATCACCTGATATAGCTGCCATATAAACAGATCTGGGATCTTGACTTTTTGAGCCTCTAGAGGGCGCAATTCTCGTCCGATTAGGAAGAAATTTTGTACAACGGCTTCTCTCATGACCTTCAACATACGTGTCTAATATGGTCTGAATCGATCAATAGCTTGATACAGCTCCCACATAAACCGATCTCCCGATTTTGCTTCTTGAGTCCAATTCTTATCCGAATGGGCTGAAATATTGGGTTGCCCAAAAAGTAATTGCGGATTTTTCATATAGTCGGCGTTGACAAATTTTTTCACAGCTTGTGACGCTGTAATTGCATTCTTTCTTCTGTCAGTTATCAGCTGTTACTTTTAGCTTGCTTTAGAAATAGTGTAAAAAAAAGTATATTTGATTAAAGTTCATTCTAAGTTTTATTAAAAATGCATTTACTTTCTTTTAAAAAATCCGCAATTACTTTTTGGGCAACCCAATATAACACAATGACTTCTTTAATGTTCAGCATTCAATTTATTTATGGTCCGAATCTGACTATAACTTGATACAGCTCCAATAGCTTTACAGTTCTAATTCAATATTTTTGTTTGCCTAAAAAGAGGTACCCCGCAAAGAACTCGACAAATCCTATCCATGATGGAGGGTATATAAGATTCGGCCCGGCCGAACTTAGCACCCTCTTATTTGTTATATATAAGATGGGGTCCTAGGTCAATATTTCGCTTTGTGTACCCCCATCCTATGGTGGTGGGTATAAAAGTGGTATTAGGTCGTTCGTATTCAAGAATTCTTCCAGTGCTTGACCCCATTTAATAATCTTAGTACTGCTACTCTACGAAATGTGGTGAGATTTCACATCAACATCACATTTTATTTTCTGCCCAAACATTTTAATCACTTTGAGGTGCTGGAGTTCGCTAGCAATAGCCGGTTGTAATTTTCAAGCAAAATATAATGCAACTGTTCCTTAATGGATTGTTTGTGAGCAAATTACATTTCATTCGCATACAACGCAATCACATTATTAAGCAAGAACTCCATTACAAGAAACTTCAATAAATATCATGAAGTTGTCCTTTATAGTTAGACACATTAAGAAGAGATGAACCTCATATTAAACCATATTCGATTTAGTCTGTCAATGTCTTTGGAATTTTTTACAAAATTTTCATTGCTAGTAAAAGATGTTGCAAAGTCATACAGCAATGTTGTCATTGTCGTCAACGGACGTTGTTGAAAATATTGACAACGTGCGTGGATGATTTTTAAGAATACGCCTAGTCAACTTCATGCACCGACTTTTATGAACATCATACTTATGAACTATACTACAAAATGTGTAGTATATCAATCTTCAGTTTAAATGACTCTTAATACATTGTATGTACATAGCCGTTTGTGGTGGAGTGTGATTAGACCCTTGTAAACACATAATCAGGGAATGAATTGAGCACAGATTTGATTGTCAGCAATACACACAAAATGTTTGCAATATCTAGATAAAACTGCACACCTGCCGTTATCACAAAGTGATCTTCTGGGGGGACAGTTACGAGCGCTTCAATCACCGAAACTTGTTATTAAATACTGAACATTTGTGGTCGATCTGATAATATCTGGTGTTGAGTCACACTCATGAACATTTGTTCAATAACGTAATGCCTAGACTAGTAAATCCTATGGTGTTGGTTGTAAAAATAACGATGACTCATATACCAATGGGTTTTTTTACCATAGGCATATTTTTGACTATATGCTCAGATATTCTTGTGGTTTGAGCATTGAAAGTAAAAGTAAGCTATATTTAAGAACTGAGTTTATCCAGCTTATATAAGGTTGAGATCGCTTGCATCTTCAGACAGTATTTAATGAAAATTAAAAATGTTAAAACTTTTCATACTCTTGGGTAATATTAATTCAAAGCCATAATTGCTTAAACAAATTTGAAAATATATTTTTTTAGTATTAGCTGCAGCAGTCCAGGCATGCGGTATTCCTTGTCAAGTTGGCACTCGAACTATTCGCTGTGCAACAGATGGTTTAACTTATATCCGATTGCCTGATTGCTGTATAAATGAGAAAAACATTGAACGCTTTGGACTTGGACAACCCTGTAAGTTTGGAATGCAATGATATGGAATTAAAAGTTTAACGAGTTTTACTTCCAGTGCTTGTAAAGGTTCCTTCATATAGATGTAGAGCCGGCAGATGGCTACCTGTAAGAGGCCAACGCTTTTAGTTTAAAACTGATTAACAAGATCGACAAAAACAAAATTTCAAATACAAATTGGATTTTAAACCGTGAATTTTTTGTGAAAATTATATGAAAATGTATGTTAAGGGAATACGCCTAACACGAGGGCGGCCTCAAAAATAGCCGACTTGACATGTAGATGACGTTAGCAGTATGAAAACCAGTAAGGAAAGGCCTACATCTAATTAATACCTATATCTAATTCCGAACCAATTTTGATGAACCTCGGCGAATGTTGTCAGATGGGTTATTAAACAATCCGTTTCAAATTTCGAGCAAATTTGTTAAGGCTGTAATAAATGCGGTTGACAAATGACAACATTATTACAAACAAGTAAGAGCGTGCTAAGCTCGGCCGGGCCGAATTTTATATACCCTCCACCATGGATCGCATTTGTCGAGTTCTATGTGCGGTATCTCTTTGTAAGAATATTGAATAAGAACTGTTATGCTATTAGACCTATATCAAGTTATAGTTCGATTCGGTCCATAAATGAATGCTGAACATTGTAGAAGTCATTGTGCTATTTCAGTTCATTCGGATAAGAATTGCGCCTTGTAGGGGGCTCAAGAAGCAAAATCGGGAGATAGGTTTATATGGGAGCTGTATCAAGCTATTGATCGATTCAGACCATATTAGACATGTATGCTGAAGGTCATGAGAGAAACTGTTGTACAAAATTTCAACCAAATCGGTTAATAATTGCGCCCTCTAGTGGATCAAGAAGCCAAGATCCCAGATCGGTGTATATGACAGCTGTACCATATTATGAACCGAATTGAACCATACTTAACACAATTGTTTGAAGTCATAACGGAAATCCTCATGCAAAATTTCAGCCAAATTGGATGAGAATTGCGCGCTCTATTGGCTCAAGAAGTCAAGATCCAAGATCGGTTTATATGACAGCGCTACCAGATTATGAACCGAATTGAACCATACTTAACACTGTAGTTGGAAGTCATAAGAAAACACCTCATGCAAAATTTCAGCCAAATCGGATGAGAATTGCGACCTCTAGAGGCTAAAGAAGTCAAGACCCCAGATAGGTTTATATGACAGCTATATCAGGTTATGGACCGATTTGAACCACACTTAACATAGTTGTTGGATGTCATAATAAAACATCTAATGCAAAATTTCAGCCAAATCAAGCTATTGAGCGATTCAGACCATATTAGACACGTATGTTGAAGGTCATGAGGAAAGCCGTTGTACAAAATGTCTGCCAAATCGGATGAGAATTGCGCCCTCTAGAGGCTAAAGAAGTCAAGACCCCAGATAGGTTTATATGGAAGCTATAACAGGTTATGGACCGACTTAAACCACACTTAGCATAATTGTTGGATGTCATAATAAAACACCCCATACGAAATTTCAGCTAAATCGGATAATAATTGCGCCCTCTAGTGGTTCAAAAAGTCAAGACCCCAGATTTGTGTATATGGCAGCTGTATCAGGTTATGGACCGATTTAAACCATACTTAGCGCAGTTGTTGGATGTCATAATAAAACACCTCATGCAAAATTTCAGACAAATCGGATAATAATTGCGACCTCTAGTGGCTGACGAAGTCAAGACCCCAGATCGGTTTATATGGCAGCTATGCCAGGATATGGACCGATATGAAATATTCATGGCACAGTTGTTGAAAGTCACAACAAAACACCTCATGCAAATTTTCAGCCAAATCGTATTAGAATTGCGCCCTCTAGAGGCTCAAGAAGTCAAGACCCAAGATCGCTTTATATGGCAGCTATATCAAAACTTGGACCGATATGGCCCATTTACAATCCCAACCGACCTACGCTAGTAAGGAGTATTTGTGCAAAATTTCAAGCGGCTAGATTTACTCCCTCGAAAGTTGTCGTGCTTTCAACAGACAGACGGACGGACGGACATGGCTAGATCGACATAAAATGTCGCGACGATCAAGAATTTATATACTTTATGGGGTCTCAGACGAATATTTCGGGTAGTTACAAACAGAATGACGAAATTAGTATACCCCCGTCCTATGGTGGAGGGTATAATAAAAGCTCCAAAGTTTTTAACAAAAGTAGTTTACTTGTCGAAAACTTCGTTTATGGCCAACGAATTATTGTTTTGCCTGTACCTATAAAGCGTCTAATGGTGAACTGTCTCTATGTGCACAGCCCTCGAGTAATAAAGCACCGATATGCTCTGAGGTGAAAACGAAAGAGGTGAAAACGAACGAGCATCCCTAATGGCTTTGAGCCATCTCTATTTATCTCTCTATCCAAAATTTGCAAAAGATGTTCTGTACATTATCTCACAATATAACCAGTAAGGAAAGGTTACAGTCGGGTGGAGCCGACTATTTAATACCCTACACCTAGCCTAAATCTGCATCTAAATCTGCACTGGTGCCATGTCCACATCTGAACCGATTTTGATGAAATTTTGCAGATATGTTAAAATCTGTAACAAAACGATTCGTGCCAAATTTTTGTGCATATCGGCTGAAAATTATAGCTTTTACGGCCATTTAATTGCAAATCGGGCGATACATATACATGGGAGCTATATCTAAATCTGAACCGATTTTTACCAAAATCAATGGGGTTCGTCCGTGGGCATGTGACATTTGCAGAATTTTGTGATGATGACAACAAATACGACCTGCACTTTGATTATAAGAATACATGGACTCACAGACGGACAGATGGACTGACAGACGGACAGATGGACGGAAGGACGGACAGATGAACGGACGGATGGACGGAGGGACGGACAGATGGACGGACGGACAGACGAACATGCCCAAATCGAATCAGAAAGTTATTCTGAGTCTGTCGATATACTCATCAATGGGTCTAGCTCATCTCCTTCTTAGCGTTGCAAACAAATGCACAAACTAATAATACCCAGTACCACAGTGGGGGTTAGGGTATAAAAATATACATCTATACCGTCAGATCGATAGCTAACCTATTTAATTTCAAGCAGTAGTAGTTCCACTCAGTGGTATAAGATATTATATAGCCGTCTTCATTCTACTTTAGCTTTTAGTTGTATGTATTTAAAAATGTGTTATGACAACTGAATGGTGCCTTATGCATTTTGTATATATTGGGTTGCCCAAAAAGTAAATGCATTTTTAACTTAGAATGAACTTTAATCAAATATACTTTTTTTCTAAAGCAAGCTAAAAGTAACAGCTGATAACTGACAGAAGAAAGAATGCAATTACAGAGTCACAAGCTGTGAAAAAATTTGTCAACGCAGACTATATGAAAAATCACGAATTACTTTTTGGGCAACCCAATAGCAAAACAAACATCTATTTATATATAATTATATATAGACTTACTAGCTGGTTATTTAATAGTTTCTATAAAAGGTTTGAATCCCATTGTTCCTCCAATTCTTGTGCCATCATCAACAGCAAATATGCTTAAATTTCTTTTGCTCTTGGGTGAGATTTTATCTAAGGCTTTATATCCTCCTATTTTAATTTCAAATCTTCTAAAAATGTGCTAGTCCTTGCTGCTGCAACAGTCCAGGCATGCCGCCAGAGTTGTGTGGGCAGCGATCCTACTCTGCTGTGTGCCTCTGATGGAAAAGGAAGAACTTGCTACCTATTGTCTCAATGCGATATAAATGGACAAAATTGTAATCGGCTGATGATGGGAGAACCCAGTGAGTTCTGACTTAAATGTCATGCTGTTTGAAATTTTTAATGTCTTAAATTTTCAGAACTTGTAACCGTTCCTTCGTATCTGTGTCATGGATTTCTAAAAGGACAAACAAGTGGCATTTGTAATGTGCGTCGACGTTGAATTTGAATGGAAGAAACCCATATTTTAAATAAATGTAACCGATTACCTAACGTTTTTTTTTTTTTTTTTTGCAAAAATCCATTTAAGTTTCAAGGAACGAACTTTTTTTTCGTCACGAACTGCGATTAGATTCAGGTTTAAGCTTGAAAACAAATTACCCCTTTTGCATTTGGCGAATATCACCAATTGATGTATGAGTAGTGTTGATATATATGAGTAAGTGTGTAAATGTTCGTCATTTGAATATTTTTGTACCCACCACCAAAGGATGGGGGTATATTCATTTTGTCATTCCGTTTGCAACACATCGAAATATTCATTTGTCTATTATATATAATAGATAACAAGAAAAAAGGCGTTAAGTTCGGCCGGGACGAACTTTGGATACCCACCACCTCCGGAATATATGTAAACCACCTTTCATCAAAATCCGGTGCAAAATTCATATCTTATGCCCCATAGCAGTTATATCGAAATACGATTTGGACCAAATACTAATAAGTACAAGTCATTGTTCAATTGTCCCAAATTTCGGCAACATCGTACAATAAATTCGCCTTTTATGGCCCCAAAACATTAAATCGAGAAATCGATCTATATGGCAGCTATATCCAAATCTGGCCAGATCTGAACCACATTGAAGAGGGATGTCGAAGGGCCTAACACAACTCACTGTACCAAATTTCAGCAAAATCGGATAATAAAAGTGACTTTCATGGGCCTAAGACTCTAAATCGGAGATTCGATATATAGGGCAGCCATATCCAAATCTAGACTGATCTGAGCCTTGTTGGCGAAGGATGTCGAATGGGCTAATAGAACGCACTGTCCCAAATTTCAGCAAAATCGGATAATAAATGAGGCTTTTATGGGCCTAAGACTCTAAATCGGAGAATCGATATATAGGGCAGCCATATCTAAATCTAGACTGATCTGAGCCTTGTTGGCGAAGGATGTCGAAGGAACTAAGACAACTCACTGTCCCTAATTTCAGCTAATTCGGATAGTAAATGTGGCTTTTATGGGCCTAATACCCTAAATCGGAGGATCGGTCTATATGGCAGCTATATCCAAATCTAGACCGATCTGAGCCAAATTGACGAAGGATGTCGAAAAACCTAACACAACTTACTGTCCCAAATTTCAGCAAAATCGGACAATAAATGTGGCTTTAATTGGCCTAAGACCCTAAATCGGAGGATCGGTCTATATGGCAGCTATATCCAAATCTGGACCGATCTGAGCCAAATTGACGAAAGATGCCGAAGGGCCCAAGACAACTTACTGTCCCTTAATTTCAGCCAAATCTGATAGTAAATGTGGCTTTTATGGGTCTAAGACCCTAAATAGGAGGATCGTTCTATATAGCAGCTATATCCAAATCTGGACCGATCTGAGCCAAATTGACGAAGGATGACGGAGGACCTAACACAACTCACTGTCCCAAATTTCAGGAAAATCGGATAATAAATGTGGCTTTAATTGGCCTAAGACCCTAAATCGATGGATCGGTCTATATGGGGGCTATATCATCTTCGAACTTAACCTGCTTATGGACAAAAAAAAAAGGTCTGTGCAAAGTTTCAGCTCAATTTCTCTTTTTTTGAAGACTGTAGCGTGATTTGTAACAGACAGACGGACATGTCTAGATCGTCTTAGATTTTTACGCCGATCAAGAACATATATACTTTATAGGGTCGGAAATGGATATTTCGATGTGTTGCAAACCGGATGACGAAATGAATATGCCCCCATCCTTCGGTGGTGGGTATAAAAATGAAATTTTTACGTTTTGTTTGTTTGTTTGTCTGTTCCGTATAAACTCAAAAAACTGATGAACCGATTTTCTGAAATTTTTACAGATGCTAGAGTTTGGGCCCCCGGTGAAAATAGAGTACTTCATTTTTTGATATCCGAAGGGGGGTGGACCCTCTCCCATACCTCGACTTTCAAAAACGCCAGATCTCGGAGATACGTGCACCGATTTAAGCGATATTGTGTATGCCACCTTATGGTACCCCAAAAATACGAAATTGGTATACAATTTTGGGACCAATAACCTGGGGGGACACCCCATCCCAAAACTCACCCGGGCGGACATGTTTAACGATTGGGATAATATGGGTATCAAATGAAAGGTATTTAAGAGTACAGTACGAATATGATATGCAAATTTTGTCCAAAGTGTTCGGGGGGGTCCCCCACCCCAAAAAACCCCCCAACAGGACTCTTTCACCGCTTTGGGCAATATGGGTATCAAATGAAAGGTATTTTAAAGTAGAGTGACATAAAAATGTATTCCTTGGTGTCAAAAACGTTATATTTCGGGGATGGGTGCACCGATTTACGCTAAATTTTGTTTGTTTATAATAACTCGAAAACAGTAATTTGGTACACTTATTTAAGAAGGGATGTCTAAGGCGGCCGCCCCAGCTCTAAAGCCCCCAAAAGGAAATATAGGCTACTAATGACAATATTAGGGTCAAATGAAAGGTATTTGAGACTATAGCACGAATCAGATGCAGGGGGATCCCCCTTACCCCCAAAAACACCCTTGTGCCGGACACATTCTGCGATCATAGCAATATAAGGGTCAAAAGTAAGAAATTTAACACTCACTTAGACGTTTTCGTCCATTGTGATACCACAAGAACAAGTTCTCAAAGAAAGAACCTGTCTGATTTAGCGGAGGTTAATATTCGCAAGTTATTGGATTTTTAAAGCGATTTGGGTGGTTCAACGGTAGGCACTAAAAGCCCTCTTCCATTTTCTCCTTCTGTGATATCACAATGAACGAAAACGTCTAAGTGAGTCTAGTGACTGACTGCCACTTAAACCTAACACAACATCTAACATGGTTCAAATCGGTATATAACCTGACATAGCTGCCATATAAACCGATCCTGAATTGGACTTCTTGATCCACTCCACTAGGGTACGCATCTTGATCTTGACTTCTTGAGCCACTAGACGGTGCAATTCTTATCTGAGTTGGCTGAAATTTTGCATGAGGTGTTTTGTTATGACTTTCAACAATTATGCTAAGAATAGTTCAAATCGGTCCATAACCTGATATAGCTGCCACACAAACCGATCTGGGGTTTTGACTTCTTGAGCCTCTAGAGGACGCAATTATTATCCGATTTGGCTGAAATTTTGCATGAGGTGCTTCGTTCTGACTTTCAACAACTGTGCTAAGAATAGTTTAAATCGGTTCATAGCCCGATATAGCTTCCATATAAACCGATCTGGGGCTTGACTTCTTGAGCCACTAGAATTATCCGATTTAGCTGAAATTTTGTACAACGGCTTCTCTTATGACCTTTAACATAGGTGTCGAAATTGACAGGAATCGGTTTATAGCCTAATTCTTAAGAGATTTGGCTGAAATTTTACACAATGACTTCTACTATGGCCTCCAATATTCAGTTCAATTATGGTCCGAAATGAAACATAACTTGATATTGTTCCAATAACATAGCAATTCTTTTCTTTTATCCTTTGTTTGCCTAAAAAGAGATACCGTGGCGAGAGCTCGACAAATGCGACCCATGGTGGAGGGTATATAATATTCGGCCCGGACGAACTTAGCACGCTTTTACTTGTTATAATTGCTTTCAGATGAATAATGTTTTGCATTTAAGTCAATAAATTTTTTTACGTCATTTGTCACGAATTCTGCTTTCAAGCTTTTTATTATTTTTTCATTTGGTATAAAAGACTGAACATGCAGTGAGACTTCCAATAGTGTACCAGTCGTCACTAAAATGTTTAAACTTTGCATAATCTTGGGTAAGTAAGTTTTTTTTTTAATACCATTTATTCCAATTAGATTGATACTGTCACTTAACATTTTTCCAGTTCTTGCCGCATCCGTACAGGCATGTCTCTATAATTGCGCAGGAAAAAGATGAAACCCTACTTTGTGCCGCCGCTCGGCCTTATTGCTATTTATTGTCTCAATGTGAAATAGATGGACAGAATTGTAATCGTGAGATGTTGGGACAACCAAGTAAGTTGCGCATTGTATTAAATACATCTTTTTTTTGAAATTATAATAAATTTCATTTGTAGAGCTTGTGGTTGCACCTTCATATCAATGTAGGGGATTGGGGCGGAGTGCAACTAGTGGTATTTGTAATGTGCGCTAAAAATACTTATTTAATGGAAAAGAAATATTCTAACTTTGACAGTTGTTAATAAAAATTAATAAAATAAAGTTAATGTCCAATTTCAGCAGGGTTGATTACTACTCTGCACCATGGGTTGCGTGTTTTTAAGATCCTTGAACGATTTAACTCTCCCAGTTGCTCAAGTATTTACATCGAAACAAGAATTCATAAAGAAGCTATATCAGGTTATTGCCGTATAGGATAGAATACCACTTGCAAGTTTCATCAAAATCGGCAAAGAATTGTTCACTCTAGTTTCTTAAAAAGGCCAATGGGAAAATCGGCTTGTAAGAGAGCTGTACCAGGATTTTAAGCAATTTAGGCCATACTTGGCATGCATTATAGAAGTGTTTATGGTGCTAAAACAACATTTTTCTAGAATTTGCAATCTATCCAGGTAAGTAAAAAGCAGGTTAGGTTAGATAAGGTATCTTGTTTGAACCTTTGAATGGTGCAGAAGTATTTTTATTTCGTTCAGCAAGAATTTTCTCCATCTCGTAATAGATAGCTATTTTCGGAGAAATTCACACCGTGTTATCCATTAGTCGTTTGAAGAAATGGGTCTGTTTCCAGTGAAGCGGCAGATCTGGAGCCCAAAGACCCAACAGCTGCGGTGGTAGTATCAGGTCGTAGCACGTTGTCTGGTACTGAGATCTCGATGGTGATGGTAGATCGATTGCGCCAGGCTCTACTAGCCGACAGATGACTGGTTAGCAAGGGTTTTTGACGAAGGCGCCCGGTTCGAGTCTTAACGACTAGGTGGAACATTTTTATAGCCACCACCTAAGAGGTATATTAATTTTGTCATTCCGTTTGCAACAAATCCAAATATCCATTTCCGACCCTATAAAGTATATATTGCTCTTGAGCAGCGTAAAAATCTAGGCGATCTAGATATGTCCGTCCGTCTGTCCGTCTGTCAGTTGAAAATCACGCTACAGACTTTCAAAATAGAGATATTGCGCTGAAACTTTGCACAGATTCATTTTTTGTCCATAAGCAGGTAAAGTTCGAAGATGGGCTATATCGAACTATATCTTGATATAGCCCCCCATATAGACCGATCCGCCTATTTAGGGTCTTAGGTATATAAAAGCTACATTTATTACCCGATTTTGCTGAAATTTGGTACAGTGCGTTGTGTTAGGCCTTTTCGACATCCTTCGTCATTTTGGCTCAGATCGGTCCAGATTTGGATATAGCTGCCATATAGACCGATCCTCCGATTGAGTTCTCAGGCCCATAAAAAGCTACATTTACTATCCGATTTTGCTGAAATATGGGACAGTGAGTTGTGTTAGGCCCTTCGATATCCTTCGTTAATTTGGCGCCAGATCGATTCAGATTTGGATATGCGTTAGGCTTGAATTTAGTCAGAAAGATATTCCAACTCTTGCTGAAAGTTGAGATAAGAAGATATACTAGAGACCCCCGATTTTCAAAACCGAATATGGCCCATATTAGACCATGTTTAAATATAGCTCCAATTATTTTTATCCGATTTCGATGAAATTTTAGACGATGTTATAATACTTTTAAGGGGTAAGGATCCGAACCACCTATGCAGAAAGGCCAAACGGTTCTTCCAGATAGCTCAAGACTAGGTTAAACATAGGGTTCTCAATGTTAACCAGAGAAGACCGAAATCTACTCCTCAAAAGAACAATTTCAATAACTGAATAGGTCAAATACTTAGACGTGATCTTGCACAGGAAACTGAATTGGAAGTGTCACATTCGGGAGCGTGCCGGGAAGGCTCACTGATGTTGGGCATAATGTAGACGAACCGTAGGCCCGAAAGGGCCCTGAATCCTAGGACAGTCCACTGGCTCTACAGGAGCGTGATTAGACCGGTACTTAGTTACGCCTCAGTAGTTTGGTGGACTGCGATGGAAAAAAGTGCAACGAAATGGTAATATAACAGGTTCAGAGAACATGAACACTAGGGCACTGAAGACTATTATCCGCCTGCAGGATAGGCTGACCGTATTATGGTACGGTCCTGCAGGCGGAGATCCTGCCGATCATGGAATGCATGAGGTGGTGTGGTGTTAACGCGAGGACGTCGAGTGAAAACATCATTACGGATAGTAAACAGACCATAAGTGCAGTAACAACCAAGACGGTAGGATCACGCTTAGTCTTGGAATGTAAGAAGGAGATTAACACCTTCTCTGAGTATGGCACGATCCGCATCGTTTGGGTGTCGGGCCATAGCGTGGTAACTGTAAATGAGAAAGCAAACGATTTGAAAATGAACCTGAAGCCCTTCGGGTCGACGCAATCCGAGATTAGGGCGACGAATGCGCATGTAACATTGTGGAGCAACAAAACGGGACACATAGGACTACGAGCTAACTTATGTAAAATCTGTGTGGCAAGTGATATTATGTGTAAGGCATGTGGGGAAGATGATGAGACGTTCGAGCATTTCCTTTGTCATTGCCCGGCTTTCGTTGAGGCCTTCGCAAATTCAAGGCCTCTTGGTGTATTTGGTCAATGCGGTTACCCAGGGCAGTCGATTTATAGTTGATCCAGAACTTTCGGTGCACTTAGTGGAAGGCGTCGTTTATCGATCCGGACTTCGGAATTTGCTTGTGATAGGTAGGGGCGTCTTGTTGTCGGACTCCCATTGTGAGCAAATTGGGCGCTGACCTGGCTGACTTGCTGACCTTGGGATCGTCGTGTTCGGATGGAGTCGGAAAACTGGTCGGCGGCCATGATGACGATGTCTTATGTTTCGGTGGTAGGAAAAGGCAGGTGCTCACTATACCTCATGTACTCGTATCGCTAATACAAAGTCTACGGGATTAACGATCTTCAGTAGGGGAGCATTTGTGACAACAACTATCTACGGCCTGCAATTTTTTCTAATGAAGCAACTAGTTATGGATGCGAGCCAGGCGCGGATACTGCTAGGTGCGAATGCGAGCTGGCCTTGAATGGAAATGGGTGGGTATGCAAGCTTAGTGCGGATGCAAGCTAAATGCGAATGCAAACTGCTTCTGGGTGTGGATGCAAACTAAGTGCTCAAAAACGGCTGAACCGATTACCTTGAAATTGTACAGATTGTGTAGGTTGGTGTGGATGGAAACACAGGTCATATAATTTTTTGATATCGGGAGGGGGGCGGATGGCCCTCACCACAAAAGTAATACCCAAAAATAAAAGCGGACCGATCGGGACAAAATGGGATTCAAATGAAGGGTATTCAAGAGTAGAGTACGAATTTCATAATAAAAGATGGGTCCAAGTACCTGGGAGGGCCGCCCCAACCCCAAAACCCGTTAAAATAGGTTTATTTGGCGATCATGACAATGTGGGACAAATGAAAGGTATTCGGGAGTAGATTACGAATATGGTCAGGAAGTAGGGATAGGCTTTATAATTTATTAATAACGGAAGGGGGTGGACCCTCCACCGTTACCCCAAAAAACACCACCCAAAATCAAAAGTGGACCGATAAGGACAATATGGGTATCAAATGAAAAGTCTGCGGGAGTAGATAACGAATCAGGCATACAAATTCATGTCGAAGTATAGGGGGTCACCCCACCCAGACAAAAACGCCCCAAATGGGCACATTAGCCAATCACGGACATATGGTACTCGGTTTGTTTGTTCCGTATTGACTGAAAAACAGCAAAACCGATTTTCTCGAAATTTTGCGCATATTGAGTAGGTTGGTCTGAAAGAAAACAAAGGCTATAAAATTTTTGGCTATCCGAAGGTTGACGAACCCTACCTCCCCTTTATGCCAAAAACGCAACTAAAAATCAAAAGTGGACCAATCGGGACAATATAGGTATCACATGACAGGTATTGGAGAGTAGAATACGAATGTGGTATTAAAATTTGAGTCTAAGTACCCATCGGACTGCACTAACCCCAAAACTTCCCCAAACAGACATATTGGACGTTCATTTCAATGTGGGGCTCAATTGAAAGGTATTCGGGAGTAAATTTCGAATCTGACATATATAATCAGATCGAAGTATAGGGGGTCACGCCACCCCACAAAAACGCCATTAGACTCATTATGACTATATGATACTTGGCTGAACCGATTTTCTTAAAATTTTCATAGATTGTGCACGTTTGTCTGGAAAGAAACATAGACCACCCATATCCGAAAGTGGTTCGATGGGCACAATAAGGGTATCATATGGTAGGTATTGGAGACCAGAAAACGAAATGGTAATAAAATTTGAATCCAAGTAACCAGTGCCAATATCTGTGAAATTTGGCTCGAAATCGGTACAGATTTAGGCATAGCTCCCATATATATGTTCGTCCGATTTTGAGAAATATTGCAAAAAAAGTGATCATTTGTTTACCGATCTTCTCGAAATTTGGCAGGAAGGATTCTCTTGTGACTCTCGACATAACCGGTCAATTTCATAGAAATCGGTTCAGATTTAGACATAGCTACCATATATGTATATCGCCGGTTTGCACTTCCAGAGCCACTGCAAGCGCATTGTTTGACCAATTTTGCCAAAATTTTGCACAACACTTTCCCCGGCAACTACCACAATATCTGAGGAGTTGGCTCGAAATTGGTTCAGATTTAGACATAGCTCCTATATATATATATAGCCAGATTTTCACCCCAAGAGCCAGATTTTCACCCCAAGAGCCACTACAAGCGCATTGTTTGAGCAATTTGGCCAACATTTTGCACAACGCTTTCCTCGGCAACTGCCACAATATCTGAGGAGTTTGCTCGAAATCGGTTCAGATTTAGATATAGCTCCCATATATATATTCGTCCGATTTTGAGAAATATTGCAAAAAAAGTGATCATTTGTTCACCGATCTTCTCGAAATTTGGCAGGAAGGATTTTCTTGTGACTCTCGACATAACCGGTGAATTCCATTGAAATCGGTTCAGATTTAGACATAGGTGCCATATATGTATATCGCCCGATTTGCACTTCTAGAGTCACTGCAAGCGTATTGTTTGACCAATCTTGCCAAAATTTTGCACAAATCTTTCCTCGGCGACTACCACATTATCTGAGAAGTTTTCTCGGAATCGGTTCAGAATTCGATATAGCTCCCATATACACGTTCGTCAGATTTTGTGTAATTTGCCATAATGTTGTCATTCGTCAACCGTAGTTTTCACAGTTTGAACATATTTGCTCGCCGAGGTCCATCAAAATTGGTTCAGAATGGGACATAGGTCCCACATTGTACTTATAGGGTAGGTGTAGGGTATTATACAGTCAGCACCGCCCGACTTTTGCCCTTCCTTACTGGTTTTTCGATAGCCATGCAAAAGATTTTCCATTTAAATTTTGAAATTTTATATCTCAAAGCCAAAAACACTTCTAAGAAAATGTCAAAATCTTTCAGGTATCGATTTGCTATACAAAAACATCATTTCCTCAAATTTCATTTTCAAAACTTTGCAATAAGTCTTCTTATTAAAGTAGACAAGGCATACAATTTAATTTGTAACAACTGCCCTGCCACTGACACTAAAACAATTAAAATGATAAAAGAAGGTGATAATTTATGCAAAAGGCACTATCAAAAGTCTGTTGCAAAATTCAAAAATAACAACAACAACTACAATAAAATCAATAAACGCCAAACCAAGGCCAAAACAGAAGACCACCGCCACCACCACACTACCACAAAACAACCAATGCCGGAGACAAAACAATTGATGTGGGCACCTTTAAGGCAAAAGGCCAGAAACGTGATGGGCCAACAAGTTCAGTCAAGTTATTGGCCAAAACTTTTATGACGTTGAATAAATAATTCCACGGGCATTTTATGATAATTACATGAAAATTAAAATATGCTGAAGAAAAATTTTTGCCAAGAGTCTTCACTTGGACTTGGACTCTGGTTTTAGATTTCACTACAACAACTCGGTGAAAGTCAACAACATTAATAACAATGACTTTTCATTAAGGAAGTTTTCACGCAGGACCACCACGACCATCGGCAACTCCTCTGTTTTCATCTGCCACCTGCCGTTGTTGAAGGAAATGAGAATACAAGAAACGGAAGACAATTGCAAGATTTAAACATTTGGAATGTGATGGTGGGGGGAGGTGGGGGAGGTACCAAAAACTTAGACAAAGACGCTGTAGCTGCTACGGATAATGATAATGGGGAGTGTCAGAGTTGCCTTTTCTTAAGGTTGTTTCGCTGTAAACGTTTTGGCGAGTTGTGGTGTGATTTACAGCTTGGATGGCTCTTTTCCTTTTGAGCAGGTAGTTAGGATTTGTTGAAATTTTGAATACTTCTCAACTAAAACAAAGGCTAAACAAAACAAGTAAGAAGGCGTTAAGTTCGGCCGGGCCGAACTTTGGATACCCACCACCTCGGGTATATATGCAAACCACATTTCGTCAAAATCCAGTGAAAAATGCATACCTTATGCCCCATAGCAGCTCTATAGATATCATCCGATTTAGACCAAATGCTTATAAGTACAAGTCATTGTTCAACCGAGAGATCGGTCTATATGGCAGCTATATCCAAATCTGTACCGATCTGAGCCAAATTGAAGACAAATATCGAAGGGCCTAACACAAGTCATTGTCCCAAATTTCGGCGACATCGGACAATAAATGCGCTTTTTATGGACCCAAAACCTTAAATCGAGAGATCGGTCTATATGGCAGCTATGTCCAAATCTGAACCGATCAGGGCCAAATAGAAGAAAGATGTCGAAGGGCCTAAGGCAAATCACTGTCCCAAATTTCAGCAAAATCGGATAATAAATGTGGCTTTTATGGGCCTAAGACCATAAATCGGAGGATCGGTCTATATGGCAGCTATATCCAAATTTGGACCGAACTGGGCCAAATTGACGAAGGATGTCGAAGGGCTCAACGCAACTCACTGTCCCAAATTTCAGCAAAATCGTATAATAAATGTGGCTTTTATGGGCCTAAGACCATAAATCGGAGGATCGGTCTATATGGCAGCTATATCCAAATCTGGACCGATCTGAGCCAAATTGACGAAGAATATTGAAGGGCCTAGCACACCTCACTGTACCAAATTTCAGCAAAATCGGATAATAAATGTGGCTTTTATGGGCCTAAGACCATAAATCGGAGGATCGGTCTATATGGCAGCTATATCCAAATCTGAACCGATCTGGGCCAAATTGAAGAAGAATGTTGAAGGGCCTAATACACCTCACGGTACCAAATTTCATCCAAATCGGATATAAAATGTGGCTTTATGGGCTTATGACCCTAAATCTGAGGATCGGTCTATATGGCAGCTATATCCAAATTTGGACCGATCTGAACCAAATTGACGAAGGATGTCGAATGGCCCAACGCAACTCACTGTGCCAAATTTCAGCAAAATCGGATAATAAATGTGGCTTATATGGGCCTAAGACCCTAAATCGGCGGGTCGGTCTATATGGGGGCTATATCAAGATATAGTCCGATATAGCCCATCTTCGAACTTAACCTGCTTATGGACAAAAAAAAGAATATGTGCAAAATTTCAGCTCAATATCTCTATTTTTAAAGACTGTAGCGTGATTTCAACAGACAGACGGACAGACGGACAGACGGACGGACATGTCTAGATCGTCTTAGATTTTTTACGCTGATCAAGAATATATATACTTTATAGGGGTCGGAAATGGATATTTCGATGTGTTGCAACGGAATGACAAAATGAATATACCCCCCATCCTTCGGTGGTGGGTATAAAAAATTCTAGCGTTTGTTAAAGAAGGATTACATCTTAGCGATGCTTTATACAAAAGGGAAATCTTTATATTGTATTAACAGCTGTGTTTATGAAAATAGCATTAACAAAAAAATAATAACCAAACTAGAACCAAATTTTCTATGCACGATGCGAGGGGGGCCGCCGTAGGCTAGCTGTAATTGGCATAACGTATGAAAGCTCTCCTCGTTGGGGTATAATTCGCAGTGTATGGGTCAATGGATGGGGTATTTGAAAAAACTTTTTTTCAAACAAATAAAAGCGCGCTAAGTTCGGCCGGCCCGAATCTTGGGTACCTACCACCATGGATTCTGCTAAAAATGTATACAAACTAAATATAGTTGAAGGGCATAATTTTATTCTATTGTACATACCAAACTTCTTTCAAACCAACAAAAATTAAAGCTTCATAAAATAAAAAGCTACAGGCCATAAACCGATTTGAACCATACTAGCCCCATCCGATAAAAATTGTGACTTGTAAGGGCTCAAGAAGTCAAATCGGGAGATCGGTTTATATCGGCACCATACCCTTTTGAACCCTACTTGACACAGCGTTTGAAAGTCACAACAGAACACTATCTGCAAAGTTTTAGCCCAATCGGACAACAATTATGACGTCCAGGGGCTCAAGAAGTCAAATCGGAATATCGGCTTTTATGGGAGCTATATGAGGATGTAGACCGATTTGGATCGTACTTGGCACAGTTGTTTTAAGTTATAGCAGAACACCATCTACAACATTTAAGCCAAATCGGACAAAAATTGTGGCTTTCAGGGGTCAAATCGGGAGGTCGGTTTATATGGTTCCAAATCTGTACCGATATGAACCATTTGCTATCACCAACGATCTACACCAAGAGTAAGTATCTGTGCTTTCGACCGCTATCGTGATTTTGTCAGACGGACGGACGAAAATGACTTATTCGACTCAAGTCAAGACGATCAACAATATATTGGGTTGCCCAAAAAGTAATTGCGGATTTTTCATATAGTTGGCGTTGACAAACTTTTTCACAGCTTGTGACTCTGTAATTGCATTCTTTCTTCTGTCAGTTATCAGCTGTTACTTTTAGCTTGCTTTAGAAAAAAAGTGTAAAAAAAGTATATTTGATTAAAGTTCATTCTAAGTTCTATTAAAAATGCATTTACTTTCTTTTAAAAAATCCGCAATTACTTTTTGGGCAACCCAATACATACTTCATGGGGCCTTAGATCAATATTTGGAGGTCTAGATTAGTACACCCCCATCCTGTGGTGGTGGTTAAAAAATTAAATTGTTGCGCTTTGTTTGTTTGTTAGATTGTTTGTCAGTTCGGTATAGACTCAAAAATGGCTGAACGAATCGATTTTCAAGAGATTTTCGCCGAGGGTACTACATTTTTGAAGGGGAGGCGGATCCTCCTCCTTATCTTCATTTTCAAAAACGCCAGACCTCAGAGATGGGTGCACCGATCTTAGAGAAATTTTGTATGCCACCTTACGGCACGACAAAAACACGAAATTAGTATAAAATTTTGGGGGGTGAAATAACCTGGGGGGACGCCCCATCTCAAAACCCACCCGAACGGACATGTTTACCGATTGGAACAATATGGGTATCAAATGAAATGTATTTAAGAGTAGAGTACAAACTTGGCAAAAAAAATGTTACCCTTAATGTGAGGGGATCCCTCACCCCCCAAAAACCCTACCCAACAGGACACTTTTACCGTTATGGTCAATATGGATATCAAATGAAAGGTATTTAAAGGTAGAGTACAAAGCTAACTTCAAAATGTATTTCTTGGTGTCTGAGGGGCCTTCTTAAACTCAAAAACCTCCCAGCAGGACTATTTAGCGATTGTGACAACATGAGATGAATATGATATTAAAAATAGGTTCCAAGTACCTAAGAGGTCGCAGTACCGCCAAAAATCTAAGTGGCCCGATCGGGACAATATGGGACTCAAATGAAAAGTTTTCGGGAGCAGAATACAACCATGGTGTCAAAAATTGGATTCAAATACCTAGGGCGTCTCCCCAAAAGTACCGCCCATAATAAAAAGTTAACCGATCGGGACAATATACGACTCCATTGAAAGGTATTTGGGAGTAGAGTATGGTTTGGACTGTCCCAAGTCCAAAACCGCCCCAGAAGTACCCCCAAAATCAAATAGAACCGACCGGGACAATATGGAACTCAAGTGAAAATTTTTCGGGAGTAGAATACGAATATGGTGTCAAAAATTAGATCCAAATACCTAAGGCGCTGGCCCAAGAGTACAGCTCAAAAAAAATGAAGCATTCGGGACAATATAGGATTCCAATAAAAGGTATTTGGGAGTTAAATAAGAATATGGTAACAAAAATTGGGTCCAAGTATCTAGGGATCCGTCCCAAGCTCTAAACCTCAAAAAATCAAAGTGGACCGTTCGAGACAATATGGGACTCAAATCAAAGGTATTTGGGAGTAGAATTTGAATATGTTGTCAAAAATTGTATCCAAATACCTAGGGCGTCGCCCCAAGAAAACCGACAAAAGTAAAAAGTGGATCGATTGGGACAATATAGGACTCCAATGAAAGGTATTCGGGATTAGAATATAAATATGCTTATCGAATATAACCATTTGGGTGTAATTGCCAAGAGGCCGACTCAAAACTTAAACCGTCCCAAGTATGCATACTAGACGATCATGATAATAAGGGACTCAAATAAAAGGAAGTTGGGAGTAGATTACGAATATGTGATTAAAAATTAGGTTCAAATGATAGAAGGTTGCCTACCCCTCAAAACACTTCCCAAAATGTGAATATTTGTCAACAATGGCTATACAATGATAGAAAAGTTACAGTTCTTAATATTTTGTTCGCGTCATTGGCAAAGATTTTTTAATACCATTTGGTATCAATCCGAGGCCATTACGAATTGAAGGCGTCACATTAGAGTTCTTGTCATCGTCCGAATACCTATGGCGCCGCCCCAAGGCCAAAAGCGCACCAAAAGTACCGCCTAAAATCAAAAGTCGACCGATCGGGACAATTTGGGACTCCAATGAAAGGTATTCGGGGGTGGAGTACGAATATGATTAGCGAATATTAGAAAACTAAACCGAAACCAAAATTGTCCCGAGTGGGCATACTAGACGATCATGATAATATGGGACTCAAATAAAAGGTAGTTGGAAGTAGATTACGAATATGGTATTAAAAATGAGGTTCAAGTAATAGGGGGTTGCCTACCCCTGAAAACACCTCCCAAAATGAGAATATTTCCTAATCATGACTATATGGGGTTTAATAAAAGCTATTTGGTAGTAGATAAACAAATTGTATGTATGTTGGGGTTAGGATGAAAAGAGGTTGAAGATATTAATCCGTTCCATACCACTATGGACATATACATAAGCCAGTAATCGGCTTGTTGTGCGCTATAAAAAGTAACCTCGAAAAAGAAATTTTTAAGTTTGGAATTCCGAGCTACTTACAAAATCCTTAATTGTTTTCCATGCCACGCTCCTATGTTGGTTCATGTCTGGTAAGGAGTCCCCAACTTAATACCGGTGTCTTTCAGCCGCGAAAGCCGGGCAATGACATAGGAAATGCTCCAACGTCTCATCATCTTCCCCGCATGCCCTACACATGCTATCACTAGCAGCACCGATTTTGCATAGGTGAGCTCATATGGTTGTAAGTAAGAAACTTATTTTTCGCGTGGTGCTAATGAAGGCGCAGCAAAGCGAGCCGCGTACAGTTAGTTTTCTATAAAACTCGTTTTACAACGAAATGAAAAGAAAATTTCGATGAAATTTTGTATATAAATCAAATTTTGACGATTTTTTTTTCTTGTGGAACTCGTGTTTCACCCAAAAATCCTATGAAAATCAAATTTTACTAAACTTTTGCGAAAATCAATTCGGACGAAATTTTCCGAGAAAAACTAATTTCGACGATATATTCTACAAAAACCAAATTTAGACGAAATATTCTATGAAACTCGTGTTTCGACAAAATTTGTCATTCAGAACCGAAAATATCTTTTAAACTAGGGTTTCGCCAATCATATTTTTGAAGAAATATTCCATGAAAATCAAAGTTGAACGAAAGTGTTTATGAAAATCTAATCCGAGCAAAATCTTCACTAAAATCATGTTTCGACGAAATTTTTTTCAATGAAAACCAAATTTCGATTAATTTTTTTATGAAAATTAAGTTTTTATGAGTTTTTCTTTAAAAATCTTTTTTCTTCTTTTTCTTTCAATATCTTCAATCAGACTCGTATTTCGACAAAATTTTTCAAAACGAACGTAAATCGAATTTCAACGAAATGTTCTATGATAATCGAAATTCGACAAGAATTTCTTCGAAAACCCAATTTTTTTGAATTTTTCTGCCAAAATAAAATTTCGATGAATTGTGTCCAAAAATCAAATTCGAACGAAATCTTTATTAAAAATCGTGTTTCGACGATTTTTTTTTTGAAATAAAAACAAACAAACAATTTTATTGAATTTTTCTACGAAAATCTAATTTTGATAAAATTTTCTATGAAAATTAAATTAAAAAAAAAAAATAATGAAAATCAAATTTCAATTGAATTTTCCTGGAAATCAATTTTGGCGAAATTTTCTTTGGGAACCAAATTTTAAAGAAAATCTATAAAATTCAATCAATCTATAAAAATAAAAAATCAATTTTGACGAAATTTTCTATGAAATTTTGATATCAAGAAAATTTTTAAAGACATTTGGCGATTTTCCCCTTTTTTCTTTTAGTGGCTTTTCTTGGACCCTTATTTAATTGCTATTTATTTCACCCGGTGTATTTTACAATTCACAATCATTTTACAACTTCCTAAAGGAGAACTGTTTCAGTATTGTTTACTTCGCCTTTCAAATGGGAAAAATGAAACAATACTTAAAAATACATAGAAATGAAATAAAAAAAATCCCATACCAATGGCAGGGGAGTTGTAAATCGTTTTACGCCATACAAATGAAACAATGACAACAACAACATCGAAACCAGCCAGCAAATTTTCGCTAACAAACGTACAACAATAACAAGAAAGTTCTCTAAAGCCATAAACACCATGGATGGCTAAACTCGTTTGAATGAATCAAAGCCAGAAAAGAAGGCTTCAGTGCCACCCATCATATACACATGCACCTGCAGAATACACCAACTCGCACACACACACACACACACCCATAGCCACACATTATTTGTACTACCACTATCAACAAAAGATTCAAAAACGCCACAGCGTACCTGTCATTAACATGTAAAAGTGGTAAAGGAGCAGCCGGTTGAAGTGGCTACTGCGGCGATGATGATGTTGGTGGTGGGTGGTATATATGCTTGAAGGAGCTCCCAAAACGCTTCATACAACCAACGAGTGAAAAGTGGCAGCAGGCACAAAAGACAGAAAAACCTTGTGGTGGAATTAAAGTGAAATAAAAATTCAAATAGACATTGCAATGGAACGGTGTTCAGTGTTGCCACTGTGAGAAGACAATTTTTAAAAGAAAACATTTCAGAAACAGATTTTAACCAAAAACAGGCAAAAGTGTGCTAAGTTTGGCCGGGCCGAATCTAGGGAACCCACCACCATAGATTCTGCTAAAAATTTATACAAAATAAATTTAGTTGAAGTGCATAATTTTATTCTACATACCAAACTTCTGTCACCCCAGCAAAAATTAAAGCTTCTAGGAACCGAACAAGGATGATCGGAGACCGGTTTACAAGGTCTCGTAATCGGCAAAGTTGTTGGAAGTCGTAGCAGAACATCGCATGCAAAATTTTAGCCAAATTGGCCAAAATTTGCGGTTTGTAAGGACTCAAGAAGTCAAATCGGGAAATCGGTTTATATGGGATCCATATCAGTTTATAGACCGATTCGGACCGCACTTAGCACAGTAGTTGTAAGTAATAATAGAACACTACATGCAAAATTTCAGCCAAATCGGACAAAAATTGCGGTTTGTGAGGGCTCAAGAAATCTAATCGGGAGATCGGTTTATGTTGGATCTATATCAGGTTATTCAGCGATTTGGACCGTACTTGGGACAGTTATTGAAAGCCTTAATAGGTTAGAACATGCAAAATTTAAGCCAAATCGGATAAAAATTGCGGCTTCCAGGGGCTCAATACGTCAAATCGGGAGATCAATTTATGTGGGAGCTATATCAGGTTATGGACCGATTCGGGCCAGTTTTGGAAGTCCTAACGGAACACTACGTGCAAAATTTCAGGCAAATCGGACAAAAATTGCGACTTGTCAGGATATAGACCGATTCGGACCGTACTTGGCACAGTTATTGGAAGTCATAACAGAACACTTCGTGCGTAATTTCAGCCAATCGGACAAAAATTTCCGCTTATAATAGCTCAAGATGTCAAATCGGAAGATCGGTTTATATGAGTGCTATATCAAGTTCTTGACCGATTCGTATATGGCATAATTGCTTGAAATCATAACAGAACAACACATACAGTCAAATCAGAAAAAATTGGGGCTACCAGGGGCTCAAGTAGTCAAATCGGGAGTTCGGTTTATATGCAATCCCCAACGACCTACATCAATTTCAAGTATCTGTGCAAAATTTCAAGCGGGTAGTTTTACACGTTTAACCGCTATCGTGATTTCCAAAGACGGACGGACGAACATGGGTAGATCGACTCATAACGTCAAGACGATCAAGAATATATGTACTTAATGGGGGTATTAGACGAACGGTGTTACAAGGATGAATATGTTCTATGGTGGTGGGTATAAAAATTACAAAAATTTAATAGCAAATTCCATTGAAATTCGAAATTTGGTTGGTAAAATTTGATTTTACCAGAAAATGTTGTCGAAACATGATTAAAAAATTTGGGTAAAATTTAATTTTCAATGTAAATTTCGGGAAAAATTTTTTTTCGTCAACATTAGATTTTTATCTGAACTTGATTTTCATAGCTTTGTTGAAATTCCATTTTCGTATGAATTTGAATTATCTTAGAAAATTCCTTCGTATTTCGAATTCCAAAATATTTTCGTG
Organism: Stomoxys calcitrans; assembly: GCF_963082655.1. Lineage (NCBI taxonomy): Eukaryota > Metazoa > Arthropoda > Insecta > Diptera > Muscidae > Stomoxys > Stomoxys calcitrans. Next base: position 153,157,988 of record NC_081555.1, on the reverse strand, counting down.
AAAATTTATAGAAAACTAGCTGATCCGGTCCCGCTCCGCTGCGCCTTCTTTAACTCTCTCCTATCTTTTTACGGAGGGGGGACACTTCGCCTTGAATGCGGATATCGAATTCGTGCCATTGTAGCCTATGATGCTGAACGCGTTCGAATCTTGGCGAGAACATCGGTCGAAGCGGTGTTTATCCCCTCTTAATGTTGGCGACATTCGCGAGGTACAATGCCATGCATGGTCATTTAAAAAAATTTCTCCAAAGAAGTGGAGATATCAAATTTGTTCTTTATTCCCAACGGAAATGAAGTTCAGCTAAGGGAATGCTTTAGGGCGTAACCCAAAACACTTGGCTCCAAAATTGGATATTAAATTCGTTTTCTACTCTCAAAAACCTTTCATTTGAGTCTTATATTATCATAATGGGTCAAATAACCCATTTGACGTATATTTAGGAGGAAAAGCGCCACCTAGATTTGAACACAAATTTTAATGTCATATTATTCTCCATAGTAAAATGCAAATTTTGCCCATGAACATTCCACTAAGGAGCAGAGGCAAACTTCTCTCATATCAATGGGTGCAGTCCGATTCAAGTTTTAGCTCAATGATAAGGGACCGATATAGGTCATTTGCAATCCCCAATGACCTACATCAATTTCAAGTATCTGTGCAAAATTTCAAGCGGCTAGTTTTATGCGTTTGACCGCTCCATGTTTTGATATAGCTGCCATATAAACCGATCTTGGGTCTTGACTTCTTGAGCCTCTAGAGTGCGCAATTCTTATCCGATTGGAATGAAATTTTGCACGACGTGTTTTGTTATGACATCCAAAAACTGTGCCAAGTATGGTTCAAATCGGTCCATAACCTGATATAGCTGCCATATAAACCGATCTTGGGTCTTGACTTCTTGAGCCTCTAAAGTGCGTAATTCTTATCCGATTGGGGTGAAATTTTGCACGACGTGTTTTGTTATGACATCCAAAAACTGTGCCACGTATGGTTCAAATCGGTCTATAACCTGATACAGCTGCCATATAAACCGATCTTGGGTCTTGACTTCTTGAGCCTCTAGAGGGCACAATTCTTATCCGATTTGATTGAAATTTTGCACGAAGTATTTCGTTATGACATCCAACAACTGTGCCAAGTATGGTTCAAATCGGTCCACAACCTGATATAGCTGTCATATAAACAGATCTAGGGATTTGACTTCTTGAGCTTCTACAGGGCCCAATTCCTATCCGATTTGGCTGAAATTTTGCATAACGTATTTTATTCTTACTTTCAACAACTGCGTCAAATAACGTTCAAATCGGTCCATAACCTGATATAGCTGCCATATAAACCGATCTGGGATCTTGACTTCTTGATCCCTAGAGGTCCCAATTATTATCCGCTATGCCTGAAATTTTGTACGACGGATCCTCTCATGACCATCAACAAACGTGTTTATTATGGTCTGGTCGCAGGTCCTCCTGTGTCCACCCCAATTTGAGGGTAAAAAGCGTATTCTACTTACAAAGACCTTTTATTTCTGTTCTATTCTATCCTGATCGGCCTTCATATATTATTTCATATTATTATACCCTCCACTACTCGAAATATTCGTCTGAGACCCCATAAAGTATATATATTCTTGATCGTCGTGACATTTTATGTCGATCTAGCCATGTCCGTCCGTCTGTCCGTCCGTCCGTCCGTCCGTCCGTCCGTCCGTCTGTCGAAAGCACGCTAACTTCCGAAGGAGTAAAGCTAGCCGCTTGAAATTTTGCACAAATACTTCTTATTAGTGTAGGTCGGTTGGTATTGTAAATGGGCCATATCGGTCCATGTTTTGATATAGCTGCCATATAAACCGATCTTGGGTCTTGACTTCTTGAGCCTCTAGAGGGCGCAATTCTTATCCGATTGGAATGAAATTTAGCATGACGTGTTTTGCTATGATATCCAACAACTGTGCCAAGTATGGTTCAAATCGGTCCATAACCTGATATAGCTGCCATATAAACCGATCTTGGGTCTTGACTTCTTGAGCCTCTAGCGTGCGCAATTCTTATCCGATCAGAATGAAATTTTGCACGACGTGTTTTGTTATGATATCCAACAACTGTGCTAAGTATGGTTCAAATCGGTCCATAACCTGATATAGCTGCCATATAAACCGATCTTGGGTCTTGACTTCTTGAGCCTCTAGAGGGCACAATTCTTATCCGATTGGAATGGAATTTCGCACGACGTGTTTTCTTATTATATCCAACAACAGTGCCAAGTATGGTTCAAATCGGTCCATAACATGATATAGCTAGCATATAAACCGATCTTGGGTCTTGATTTCTTGAGCCTCTAGAGGGCGCAATTCTTATCCGATTGGAATGGAATTGCGCACGACGTGTTTTGTTATGATACCCAACAACTGTGCCAAGTATGGTTCAAATCGGTCCATAACCTGATATAGCTACCATATAAACCGATCTTGGGTCTTGACTTCTTGACCCTCTAGAGGGCACAATTCTTATCCGATTTGAATGAATTTTTGCACGAAGTATTTCGTTATGATATCCAACAACTGTGCCAAGTATGGTTCAAATCGGTTCATAACCTGATATAGCTGTCATATAAACAGATCTGGGGATTTGACTTCTTGAGCTTCTAGAGGGCGCAATTCCTATCCGATTTGGCTGAAATTTTGCATGACGTATTTTATTTTTACTTTCAACAACTGTGTCAAATAAGGTTCAAATCGGATCATAACCTGATATAGCTGCCATATAAACCGATCTGGGATCTTGACTTCTTGACCCCTAGAGGTCGCAATTATTATCCGATATGCCTGAAATTTTGTACGATGGATCCTCTCATGACCATCAACAAACGTTTTTATTATGGTCTGAATCGGTCTATAGCCCGATACAGATCCCATATAAATCGTTCTCTCTATTTTACTTCGTGAGCCCCAATGGGCGCAATTCTTATACGAATTGGCTGAAATTTTACACAGGTCTCCAACATATAATTTAATTGTGGTCCGAACCGGACCATATCTTGATATCGTTTTAATAGCAGAGCAACTCTTTTCTTATATCCTTTTTTGCCTAAGAAGAGATGCCGGGAAAACAACTCGACAAATGCGATCCATGGTGGAGGGTATATAAGATTCGGCCCGGCCCGGCAAGGAATACATTTTTATATCAGCATTGGACACTGCCTTTAAATAGCTTTCATTTGATATCCATATTGTCAAAATCGGGACACATGTCCGTTCGGGTGGGTTTTGGGATGGGACGTCCCCCAAGGTTATTTGATCCCAAAATTTTATACCAATTTCGTGTTTTTGGGTTACCAAAAGTTGGCATACCATCGGTGCAAGTATCTCCGAGTTCTGGCGTTTTTAAAAATTGAGGTATGGGGGAGGGTCCGCCCCCCCCCCCCCCCCCCCTCGGATATCAAAAAATTTAGTACTCTATTTTGAGCGGGGGCTCAAACTCTACCATCTGTGAACATTTCCTGAAAATCGATTCCAAACAAAGCACAACAATTTCATTTTTAAATAATAGGAAGAAGAAGATATATTTATGATATGAATTTTACCAAAAAAAAGTCCTAGAGACGGCAACCCTGTTGCCGATAACCGCGAAATAAAAGAAGAAAGGTGAAGACTACCTGCCGTAGCTGATGCTGCGTCAAGCCTTCACAGTGACACAGCCATCGCGTCCGGCCATATTCCTTCGCCACCCGATAAAAAGGTAATAAAGTTAGGACATTGCATAGCAGACAGCTTTATTTAACTCATTCAAATCGGAAAACGCAAAGAAGAGAAGAAAACCCAATGAAAATAAAAGGAAAATGGAAATGAACAAATGAGAAAAAACAAATCCTAGTGGATGGAGAGATTAACTTGGCAAATGTTGAAGGGATTTGCTATTCTCGCCTTAGCATTGTGGCCCATTTCGGAATTTTAAACGAAATGGGAAGAAAATCATATCGAAAAGAAGAAAAATCCCTAGGCAATCTTGCAATGGGAAACCGATGTAAAGGTAAGCCCTAAACTTCCAATAAGTTTCCCGAAATCCTTGACGTAAGGTGGCAGATTTATGAGCATCGTTCGATATATACCACAGCGCATATAATTTAAATATATTTCCTGGGGCACACCTTTAAAATTATTTGCTAGGGGAGTAAGGGGAGTGGGGTGGGAAGAAGGAAAAATTTGCCATTTAGCGAAACTAGTAGGAGATGTTATCGTAAAGGCTATAGAAATGACTGGTATGCAAATATTCATTCGTTATTTTTAATCTAGGATTTCCCCCGAATTAAAGCAAGTCTAAAGGAGAGACAGAGGTTTATCGAGACAAGCATTTCGATAGACAATGGGCAAGAATTGAACAGGAAAAAATTTGGAAAAACTATTAAAATTTATATGAAGTTTATTTATATTATATAAGTATGGTAGGACCTATCGGTAGAAATTCTGGCTGGGAGGAGCGCCGTGAAGGAAGAAATGGCAACCCAAGTAACTGGCAATTACCTGATAGAGGGCGCTTCGAGGGTAACACACACACAAGCGATATTAGCTTGCGATTTCAACTCTCGAGCCATAGAATAGGGCATAGCAACGACTAACTAGAGATTAGGACGAGTTCTTACTTTCTTAACAGAGCATGCATTTTTATACCCACCATCCAAGGATGGGGGTATATTCATGTTGTCATTCTGTTTGCAACACATCGAAATATCCATTTCCGACCCTATAAAGTATATATAATCTTGATCAGCCTAAAAGTCTAAGACGATCTAGACATGTCCATCCGTCTGTCCATTGAAATCACGTTACTGTCGTTAAAAATAGATATATTGAGCTGAAACTTGGCACAGATTCTTTTTTTGTCCATCAACAGGTTAAGTTCGAAGATGGACTATATCGGACTATATCTTGATATAGCCCCCATATAGACCGATCGGCCGATTTAGGGTCCTAGGCCCATAAAAGCCACATTTATCATCCGTTTTTGCTGAAATTTGGGACAGTGAGTTGTGTTAGGCCCTTCGACATCCTTCGTCAATTTGGCTCAGATCGGTCGAGATTTGGATATAACTGCCATATAGACCGACCATTCGATTAAGGGTCTTAGGCCCATAAAAGCCACATTTATTATCCGATTTTGCAGAAATTTGGGACAGTGAGTTGTGTTGTGCTGACATCTTTGTTCAATTTGGCCCTGATCGGTCCAGATTTGGTTATAGCTGCCATATAGACCGATCCGCCGATTTAGGGTCTTAAGCCCATCGAAGCCGCATTTATTATACGATATTGCTGAAATTTGGGGCAATGAGTTGTGTTAGGCCTTTCGACATCCTACGTCAATTTGGCTCAAATCGGTCGAGATTTGGATATAGCTGCCATATAGACCGACCCTCCGATTAAGGGTCTTAGGCCCATAAAAACCACATTTATTATCCGATTTTGCTGAAATTTGGGACAGTGAGTTGTCATAGGCCCATCGACATCCTTCATTAATTTGGCCCTGATCAGTTCAGATTTGGATATAGCTGTCATATAGACCGATCTCTCGATTTAAGGTTTTAGGCCTATAAAAGGCGCATTTATTGTCCGATGTCGCCAAAATTTAGGAGAATGCGTTAAGTTAAGCCCCTTGACATACTTCTGGAATATGGCACAGATCGGTTCAGATTTAGATATAGCTGCCATATAGACCATTCTCTCGATTTAATGTTTTAGGTCTATAAAAGGCGCTTTTAGTGTCCGATGTCGCCAAAATTTAGGACAGTGAGTTAAGTTAAGCCCCTTGACATACTTCTGCTATATGGCACAGATCGGTCCAGATTTGGATATAGCTGCCATATAGACCGACCCTCCGATTAAGGGTCTTAGGCCCATAAAAGCCACATTTATTATCCGATTTTGCTGAAATTTGGGACAGTGAGTTGTGTTAGACCCTTCGACATTCTTCGTTGGGTTGGTCCAGATCGATTCAGATTTTGATATAGCTGCCATATAGACCGATCCCACGATTTAGGGTCTTAGGCCCATAAAAGGCGCATTTATTATCCGTTTTTGCTGAAATTTAGAACAGTGTGTTGTATTTGGCCCTTCGATATCCTTCGTCAATTTGGCTCAGATCGGTCCAGATTTGGATATAGCTGCCATATAGACCGATCCCACGATTTAGGGTCTTAGGCCCATAAAAGCCACATTTATTATCCAATTTTACTGAAATTAGAGACAGTGAGTTTTCTTAGGCGCGTCGACATCCTTCATTAATTTGGCCCATATCAGTACAGATTTGGATATAGCTGCCATATAGACCGATCTCTGGATTTAAGTTTTAGGGCTTATAAGAGACGCATTTATTGTCCGATGTCGCCTAAATTTAGGACAGTGAGTTATGTTAAGCCCCTTGACATACTTCTGCAATATGGCTCAGATCGGTCCAGATTTGGATATATCTGCCATATAGACCGATCCCTCGGTTTTAGGTTTTGGGGCCATAAAAGGCGCATTTGTTGTCTGATTTTACTGAAATTTGGGACAGTGAGTTTTCTTAGGCCCGTCGACATCCTTCATTAATTTGGCCCATATCAGTACAGATTTGGATATAGCTGCCATATAGACCAATCTCTCGGTTTTAGGTTTTGGGGCCATAAAAGGTGCATTTATTGTCCGATGTCGCCTTAATTTAGGACAGTGAGTTGTATATGGCTCTTCGATGTCCTTCTTCAATTTGGCATATAGACTGATCTCTCGATTTAAGGTTTCAGGCTTATAAAATTGTTTATTGTTCGATGTCGCCAAAATTTAGGACAGTGAGTTAAGTTAAGCTCCTTGACATGCTTCTGCAATATGGCACAGATCGGTCCAGATTTGGATATAGCTGCCATATAGACCGATCTCTCGGTTTTAGGTTTTGGGGCCATAAAAGGCGCATTTATTGTCCGATTTTGCCGAAATTTGAGACAATGACTTAAATTAGGCTTTTCAATAATTTGCAAGCATGGTTAAATTATACACCAAACTGAAGTTATTTAACATTGAAACAAAATACGAAAAGTGTGTGAGCTGCTTGAGCCAATATTGTCAAAAATATAATACCTAAAAATCATCCTCTATATGAGAGTGAAATATGAGGCCAAACACTGCAAGGGACAAGCTGATCGCCATCCCTACTCGCTTGACGTGGCGATATTAACTATTACATAACGCAGATGTTAATTTAGTTACTTCCATAAATACCAACTTAGGAAGTTGTAGATGAAAGGAGCATGGCGTCAAAAGACGCAGGAAACTGAAAGCAGCTAGTGGCGGCAAATTTTCGACTGGGAGAGTCGAGTGAACTTGGAATGGATGAAGATGAAATGGATGATCCCCAGACTTGAGGTCAACCTCTAAATAATGGGAAAGCTTTTTCGAGGCGAAACTTTTTTTCCGAGTGACAGAGGGAGGGTTTTCATTATCGTTGATACCAATAGAGCCTGGCATTCGGCGCAAGACACAATCCTCAAAAGCGTAATGCATTTTTCCACCCTGAGTTACAGAAGCAAACAAAAATCCCGGCCGTCTGTTGAGACATGAAGTTAATTAGCAACCATTGCTCCTTCTCATTACGACTCACATCCTCATTCCATTTGCTTTGCTTATGAGCCAGACCAACGAATCTCGAGTGAAATCATAATGGACTTGGATTGCTTTTCTGTTAATTCTGTTCTCCTGTGTACCTTCCAGAAATGTCAACAGATTAGTAAAAATCTTGCACAAAAAAAAAATCAAAAAACGAAACCCAGAGCTCCAAATATGCTTTAGCCAAACAGAGAGAGAGAGGGAGCCAATATTAGATTTAAAAATTTGTCTTTTATTCTTGGTATTTGTGTTGGAGAAAATTCCAGCTAAAGTTTTTAATTTAAATCACCCAATGGAAACACAAAACCGAAAAGTATTTAAGCCCACAAACCACAAACAAAATTTAATTAAGATACTACCATAGGGGTGGCTGTGCGATGTGCGTTGTGTTGCTGTGCCACGTTTACCATCTAATCAGCGTTTTTGTGCAAACAAAATTCTATTTAAAAATGCAGAGTTGCATTTTACGTCGTTGTTTGTGTAACTGGTTGGCGTTATGCACGTTTTAATACTCCCATGAAAATGAGAAGCAAATAAAAGAAAAGAAAAGACGCACTGAAAATCTGGCTTTGCTAGCAAATCTTTCATGGTGAGTAAGGTGAGTCGCCCAGACAAACGTAAGCAGAATAAAAAGCAAAGGCGCTGAGCTGTTTGTTGTACTTTTTACTCTTCTTGGCACCCGCGAATTGTAAAAGCAAGGGGGTGGGTTTGCTTAACTAAAGAAAAATCCACGGTAAGTGTATAATTAAACGTGAGTTTATGTTGTACTTTGACGCTGCCAACTTCAGCCACACAAGTTTACGACGAGTAATCATTGGCTTAGGTTTGTTGGTCCTCATGTTTGTTGTTAAAATGTGTTTTCTGTAACGAGCTGCCGAAAAATCCCCGCGGACTGTATAACACGCATGAACCTCATGTGTGAGAGTGTGTTCGCACATTCTCATTCACGCTCTGTGCACATACGACAAGGCAAGGCAAGAATACCCACTAATTAAGGTTAACTTTAATTGCCAAAAATACTTGGATTTTTCCCTACAGATTCCTTAATTCACCGACTTTCAGTGTAAAAGGGTGGCTTGTAATAGATTCGCTCATTAGAGCCAAGCTGAAGGTGAAAAAGTTTGGTGATGGATGTCGCACATTCTTAAATCCATAGCCATGAAATTTAAATGGACCCAAAACCTTGAATCGAGAGGTCGGTCTATATGGCAGCTATATCCAAATCTGGACCGATCTGAGCCAAATTGACGAGGGTTGTCGAAAGGCCTTACACAACCCATTGTCCCAAATTTCAGCAAAATCGGACAATAAATGCGCCTGTCTGGACCGATCTGAGCCAAATTGACAAAGGAAGTCGAAGGGCCTAACGCAACTCACTGTCTCAAATTTCAGCAAAATCAGTTAATAAATGTGGCTTTTATGGACCTAAGACCCCAAATCGGCCGATCGGTCTATATGGGGGCTATATCAACATATAGTCCGATATAGTCCATCTTCAAACTTAACCTGCTTATTGACAAAAAAGAATCTGTGCAAAATTTCAGTTCAATATATCTATGTTTAAAGACTATAGCGTGATTTCAACAGTCAGACGGACAGACATGTCTAGATCGTCTTAGATTTTCACGCTGATCAAGAATATATATACTTTATAGGGTCGAAAATGGATATTTCGATGTGTTGCAAACGGAATGACAAAATGAATATACCCCCATCCTTCGGTGGTGGGCATAAAAAATAGATGAATACCCCTACAATGCCATCCCAATCTTCGAATCCAGCCGATTTTGCACGGCCCCTCGACCCTAATGAAAGCATCAGCATGAATTCCAAGGCAGTCAAGAGGAACCGTGAAAGCGTTTTACACCGCACATTGGTTGGTACCATCACAAAGACACCAAGGCTCTCTGACTCTCCACTTAGCTTGATGCAGATATTGGATGACCGTTTTGAGAAGCTAAGCGATTGAATCAAAGATCGTATAAAATCATTGTTAAAAGAATCTGAAAACCAAATCTTTAATGAACTGGACAAAAGATTATGCGAGTTACGTGCAGACATTGTTGATATCAGTGATAGAGTCACGAAACTAGAGACCGCAGTATGTGAAATCGATGGAATTAAAAGAGATCAAACTCCAAGTCTTACGTGAAGAAAATGCTTCGGTTCCTGCAGATCTTCGTATAAATGGAATCCTTTTCAATGAAAATGAAAACCTAAACAACATGTTCACAAAAATCTGCACAAGCTGTAATATTCCGACTCCAAAACTCAAATCTATACACCGGCTAAGAAACAGAAACAACACTAAGAAACAGAAACAACACTAAAGAAAGGAATTCACCGGATGCAGAAATTATTGCGACATTGATGTCTTTGTATGACAAACATTTCCTTAAAGGACTATCTGAATTTCGGAAGATAAACAATACCACCTTATCTCTCAACATGAATGCGCGAGATATTTTCTCTGTCGTTGAACCTCTCTCTTCCTTTTGACAGACATTTACTCAGACATTGTGGTTGCTGGGGACTTCAACTCTTACGTTTTACAGGACACGGGCTCGCCATTTGAAATGTCTTCTTTGGGGCTTTTGCCAGTCAATTCAACAATTCCTACGCATTTTTCCGCATCCTCCAGCACGCTTCTCGATCTGTACTTTGTTAGTGACACTTCTAAAGTCCTCCTATACCGTACCAACTGTCAGCCTCATGTTTTTCGAACCATGACTTGATATTTTTATGTTATGAATTTGAGCTCACCAGGACTAGGGAAACTTAGTCATATAAAGATTTTGCCAGTCTCGACCATGATTTTTTGCTTTCGAGTGCTGTGCTCATCGACTGGTATCAGATCCCAGTATGAAAACTATCAATGAACAAACTGACTTTCTACAGAGGAATATCCGTGACCTACAGGAACATACGGTTCCACTCAAGACTAGAGAAGTGTCCTCCTGATCGAAACCATGGTTCTCCCGGGATATTCGTTCGGCTATTCACGAGAGAAATATGTCGCATCGCAGGTGGAGACGTTTCAGGACGCCTGAGTTACATGATGCCTTTCGCTCAGCAAGAGACCACGCCAATAAGTTGATTAAGATAGCGAAGAAAGACTACTATTACAGACGCTTTACTTCTGCAATTGGCTCCATGAGAACGTAGAAGGTTTTTCGAGACATAGGAATTGGGAAAGACACTAATAGATGTTCAACAAACTTGGACATAAATGGGCTTAATGACGCCTTTGTTAATGTCCCACAGATCCCAGATGATCCCAATTTCTATGGCTTCAATATCTCCCCCTCTCGCGATGACGACTCTGGTTTTGGCTTCAGCTGTATAGGTCCCGCCGATGTCCTTGAGTGTGTCGCGACTGTAAAGTCTGACGCTGTCGGATCTGATGGCATTGATCCTAGATTTGTAAGACTCATTCTCCCCCTTATTATTCCTCATGTAACCTATGTTTTCAATAGGATTTTGACCACGAGTTACTTTCCATTAGCGTGGAAACATTCCAAGGTCATCCCACTGCCTAATAATTTCAAGGAATATAAACCAATTGCGATTCTTTGTTATTGCAAATGTCGTCTTTTGTCAAAGAGAACTCTTTGTTATATGTGAGACAGTCCGGGTTTCGACCTAACCACAGCTGCGTAACTGTCTTGACAGAGGTCACTGAGAGGATCTGGGTCAATTTGGAGAATGACAAGATAAATTTCCTTGTTCTTCTTGACCATTCTAAGGCATTTAACACTGTGGATCATTCTTTGTTTTTTGTGATGAGACATCTCAACAATTTTTCTTCTACGTCCGTTCGTCTTATTCTGTCGTACCTGTCACACCGCACTCAGTCCGTCAGTTATAAGTCTTCTGTATCGTCACCTCTGTTTGTTTTAAAAGGTGTTATTTAGGGATCAATTCTGGGTTCTCTTCTCTTTTCATTGTACAGTAATGACTTGGCGAGTCAATTGTCTTATTGTGAGGTACATATGTACGTTGACGATGTACAAATATATCGGCAGTCCGAGGGATGAGATTGCTGAAAACACAAATAAATGCGTTTGTATAGATGTGCGCTTTAACATAGCCCCACAAAAAATAGTCTAAAGGCTTTAAATCGCACGATCTAGGCGGCCAATTGACCGCTCCCGAACGGGAAATAAAAAGGTTCACCGAACTCACCTCACAATAATTCCATTGTTACTCGTGATGATGGCGCACATCACCAGTAACAATGGAACCGTTTTGTTGAAACCACATATTATCCAAGTCAAGCTCTTGCATTTTGGTTACGTTACAGTTACGTTACGATTCCCATCATCTTTGAAGATGTACGGTCCAATGATGCCACCAGCCCATAAACCACACCAAACTGTGACTTGTTCTGAATGCATTGGTAGCTCTTGCAATGCTTCTGGCTGATCTTTACTCCAAAATCGACAATTCTGCCCATTGAGCCAAAAATAATCTAAGTTGATGGAATTGAAGTAGCTGCCAAAAAATGAAAGCTAAAAAATCCCCCTCTATTTAAGGCAGAGATGTGCATATGAGTCATGAATAGACTAGTTCCAATTTTTGTAATGATCGGTGGAAAATTTTAGTGCCTCTGTATTATAAATGTAAATCCAAATCCGACAGAATTCTGCCAAATTCCGTACGTCTAGTCGTAATCATAAAAAATTCGATGATGAGTTCGCTGAAGTGAGTGAAAATTGGGCAAAAATCTTCTCTTTCAATTTCCTTCGTCTCTAGGTCCAAATGTCTGTATCAAATTTGAAGATGTTAAATTAGAATTACGAATTGTACTTTGATTACAAATTAATAAGGACAGACACACAAATTGGCAATGCTAGATCGAATCAGAAAGTGGTAATAAATAATAATAAATAAGTTTTCAATTGTAAGCACTGTGTACAGTATTGGGAGGGACTTTGAAACTAATTTACGAATTTGGGTATACCATAACGGCACTTACATTTATTCGACCAAAGAAATTGGTGATATATTTTAAACAACAAGCAAATTATTGATAAGGCAATGTGCCAACTAATTATGCTGGGTCGAAAAGTACGAAAAACGCTGTTTGGTTTATATCTCGGCCATATGCATTTTCAATAACCAGACGCTATTGCTGTTCCATTCATGAATATAACATACAATGCTATTGCTAAAAACACCTATTCGAAATGTCTAAAGAATTATTCAAGTGTTTGGGTTTTCCTAAGAGTTGAATAAAGAACTTGAAACCTTCCATTTTTTTATATATTCTAGGAGCTTTTTGGGCATTCTTGGAGCTTCTTGAGCATTATTGGGGTTTGGGGTGAGTGATAGCAGCATATTCAACTAAAGTGCTATATTTGGGCATTGTCGAAACTTTCATGGCGATGCGATATTTTGTTTTCAACAAACTTTTCCTGATTCTACAATATATCGATACATGATTCTAACTTTTCTGCATATTACCACTAAAAAAGTATGTAAAACCAGATTCCACGGTGACAAAATAGAGTATATTTGTATTTGGCCAAATTATATTCTTGTATAAAAACGAAGAAAATAGCTTATTTTAGTCGTAAATTTCCAGAGGTATTGAACACGAAAGATACTTGGAGACATATTAAGTCAATTGGAATAGGAAGTGATAATGCATCAATTGATAGACATGTTGATTTAGATGAGATTAATAGGAGTTTCTTGGACATATCTTTTCCTGAGCCAAACGTACATTTCAACGACAGTGAATTTAGTAACGTAAACCGTAACAACACCTCACCAGACCTACGTTTTGATCTTGAGCGTTTTGAACAAAGCGATATCGTTAGCGCTGTAGTTTCGATTAAGTCTATGCCATTGGTTCTGATGGTATTGACCCAAGATTTTTTAGGATAATTCTACTCTTTATACTTCCATATATGTGCCATCTTTTTAACAATATTATTTTAAGAAGTTGCTATTCACAGTCTTGCAAACGGGCAAGAATAGTCCCAATACCAAAGAATAACCAGAAATTTAGACCAATAGCAATACTTCCATACGTCTCTAAGATATTTGAGACTCTAGTCGACCGGAAAATATCAGAATATATTGCGAATAATTCCCTGCTAACAGATTTTCAATCTGGTTTCCGGCCAAAGCACAGTTGCACTACTCCACTTTTGAATGTAGTTGAAGATGTAAGGAATGATATTGACAGCGATAAAGTTACCTTTCTTGTTCTTTTAGATCATTCGAAAGCATTTGATTCCGTTGATCGCAATATACTTTGCCTTAAACTGAAACATTTATTTAAATTTTCTGAAAGAACAACGGATCTTATATATTCCTATCTTTCGAATAGAAGCCAATCGGTATGTGTTGATAGCCGGTGTTCTAGTTATCTTCCAGTCTCAAGAGGTGTTCCACAGGTGTCTGTATTGGGCCCACTCCTTTTTTCCTTATATAGCAATGACCTTCCTGGACAGTATGCCGACGACGTACAGCTGTATATGAGCTCCTCGCCGGAGAGGCTGATCGATGGCGTACTTCGACTTAATAATGACTTGGATAGGATAAACACATGGGCAAACGCTAAGGGACTACCTTTAAATCCAACAAAGTCAAAGTGCCTAGTAGGAATCGGGTGAAAGTGCCGCCCAATTTTGATGTGCCAATTGCTGGAGCCCCAATTGAGATTGTTTCATCTGCACGAAACCTTGGTTTGGAGTTTGATGATAGGCTTTCATGGAAAAATCATGTCAGTATGACAGTGGGCAGGACCTACGGCGTTTTACGGAACTTATATATGAGTCGACAGTATACCCCTTTGTCAATAAGAATGCTTTGGGCTAGGACATTTATTCTGCCGAAACTATTATACTCTTGCGAGGTTTTTTACGGTTGTGATGTAACTCATAGGAATAAATTGCACACGGCATTTAACGATGTCGTTAGATACATTTTTGATTTGCGTAGAAGAGATCGGGTATCTGACTTTGCCAGACAAGTATATGGTGCCTCATTTAACTCGTTCCTTAAGATACGCTCGTTGCAAATGATCCACAAGATAATTTATACCAATGAACCGTCATATCTGGCTTCTGTATTGCGTTTTGCCAACTCTACAAGAGGTAAACAAGTAATACAAATACGTCATCAATATCGTGTATCTGAAAAACAGTTCTTTGTTAATGCTATACGTCTCTGGAATAATCTTCCCAATAGTATTCAAATTATAAGTAATGAGCGATAGTTCAAATCTTTGATTTATAATCATTTTAATTAATTATTTGTTTTTTTAATAACTATTTATTAATTTATTTTATCAGTAACTTTGATTAAATTGTTAAATACTCTTTAAAGTATCTTTTTCTTCTTTTTTTATTTTGTTTAAACCTTTTTTTAACTTAAATATTGTATCAGTAACTTTGCTTAAATTGTTAAATATTTTGTACCAATTATTGTTGTATTTAAATGAAAACTTGTTGAACGCATTGTATTTATCTATTTACTAACCCATGCTTTATATTGGGTTGCCCAAAAAGTAATTGCGGATTTTTTTTAAAAGAAAGTAAATGCATTTTTAATAAAACTTAGAATGAACTTTAATGAAATATACTTTTTTTACACTTTTTTTCTAAAGCAAGCTAAAAGTAACAGCTGATAACTGACAGAAGAAAGAATGCAATTACAGAGTCACAAGCTGTGAAAAAATTTGTCAACGCCGACTATATGAAAAATCCGCAATTACTTTTTGGGCAACCCAAAATAAGGTACTATATTTTGTATGGGTTTTATCATAATAAAATACAAATACATTTAACGCTTTGAAACTGCTCTAGCAAGGGTAATGTTACCAATGTCATTATAAATAAGAATATTATTTAAAAATTTATTATTTTAACTATTTTCGTTAATAGTTTATTGCAATCTAATGTATAACGTTGAATTATTACATTAGTTGTCATTGTTTTTTCTTGTTTTTTTTTTTTTTTTTTTTTTTTTTTTTTTTGGCGAAAGTTTTACTCTACATCGAGTTCCAAAAACACATGGTCTAACATTCATGATATATGCAGTTCTTCTCACATATGTACATGCCATCATAAGAGTTTCTCTTAAACATATTTTTATTGTCCATTGAAACAATTCCATAAATTCGTCTTTTTTATAAACTTTTCCTCTCTTTATACCCACCACCATAGGATGGGGGTATACTAATCTAGTCATTCCGTTTGTAACACCTCGAAATATTGATCAGCGACACCACACTCTGAGTCTATTTAAACATGTCAGTCCGTCCGTCCGTTTGTCATGATAGAGGTCGAACGCGAAGAGCTAGCCACAGCTACTTAGTATTGATGTAGGTCATTGGGGATTGCAAATGGGCCATATCGGTTAAGATTTGGATATAGCCCCCATATAAACCGATCCCCCGATTTTAATTCTTGAGCCCCTAGAAGCCTCAATTTTCGTCCGATTTCGCTGAATCGTCCGATTTCCGTATCAAGTATGATTAGAATCGGTCTATAAACAGATATAGCCCCAATAAAAACCTTTCACCGGATTTGATTTCTTGAGCCATTAGAAACCTCAATTTTCTTCCGATTTGGCCGAAGTTTGGAACAAATGCTTGTGTTACAACATTCATCCCAAGTATGATTCGAGTCGATCAACAAACGGATATAGTCCCCATATAAACCGATCCCCGGATTTCACTCCTTGAGCCTTCAGAAGCCTCAATTTTCATCGGATTTAGCTGAAATTTGGAACAAGGACTTAAGATCCAACATCCATGCAAAGTATATGGTCTATAAACATATATAGCCCCCATATAAACCGAACCCCCGATTTGACTTCTTCAGCCCTTAGAAGCCTATATTTAAACCTGATTTGGCTGAAATTTGGCTCAAAACCTCATCTTATGACTAACAACATCAGTGCCAAATTTTATGCGAATCGGTCAATATTGTGATATAGGTCCCCCCTTAAGTACCGATATCTCGATATGACTTTTCGAGACCAAAATAATTCATATACAAACTCAGTTAATAAGGGTACATTATTAGCAGAATCCATGGTGGTGGGTACCCAAGATTCGGCCCGACCGAACTTAGCACGCTTTTACTTGTTTCTCTATGAAACGGTGGACAATGTGGATGATGTTTCCATAGTTTGTGTGCACTCGATATGTTACTGGAGCTTGCTTTACAAAATAGAAACATAAAACGAAATGAAATAGGAATTATGTTATAAAACTTTAACTGTGCTCTGTTTTTGTTTGATTTGTTTGTTTGTTTAGAGTTTGGAGTTTAAATAAAAATATGTTTTTCGTTATTTGAACAGGCAGCAATAAAAAGTACTAGACCAATTCTAAAAAACAATCATAGGAGATGAGATGTTAGTCAATGGGAAATATGAATACAAAGTTAGAGTGGATATGTTTAAATCCAATTTTTAGATAACACTAGTCAACAAAAAATATATAAACAAAGTACAGTATATGGTGGTTTTTCATTTTGAGACATAGACTGGGGTTTTTTTAATATGCGAAATGCTTTAGGAGTAACATTTGTGAACTTTCACAAATTTTATTAAAATAATTTCGTGGATACTTCGGCTTGAGATTTTCCAAAATTTCGATTACCGCAGGTAATTTTCCTCAGGGAATGGATAACTAAAAAGATTGTAGTAACATAAAACAGAATTTTACAAAAGCACAGAAACAAAATAAGAATTTGATTAAATTTTAACGTTTGAAACAGAAATTACATTTTAAAACAAGTGAATTTATTTCTTACACCACACAAGAATGACTGAAGCTTATGGTCTATTGCTTATATTTTTGTATTAAGTTTCAATATATTGATGCACAGTGGTCTGTATCCGTTTTGTAGTTCATACGTTCGGCAGTAGGGGTGTTAATTATGTGCAGCATTTCTAATGTGTATCTTCTTTTGTAGTTAGGTTCTTGGGCTAATATCTTGACGTCCTTGAAATTTGGTACATGTCCTCGAGTTGCACAGTGGGCTGTGAGTGTAGTCTTCTGTTCTAAAGCCTTATCTTTTGCCTTTTGATCTGATTTATGAGCGGAAATCCTTGTCTTTAGTTTTGTTTTTGTAGTGCCATTGGGCATATATTGGACTTGTCCCCATCGCAGCTTTTCTTGTATACCACATTTGATTTTTCCTCTTTCCTTATCCTGGTTTTAGTCTTGCTAAATAGGGTGTTGACGGTGTTGCCGCTTTTTAGTGCCAGTTATACCAACCAAAGACTAATACCGAGTCTTTGTAGTAAATGTTGGAATTACCTAATCTCTCCGAAAAGCCTGAAATATACGTTGTCCTTTTATAAACTCTTGGTGTAAGTTACTTCGTATCCTTGTCCTGTTTATTCTTCACGTGTTTTATAAGATCCGTTATCGTTTTTCTTGGGAAATCATTTTGCTCTAATATGTTTCGAATTCTCTTCACATTTTCGATGTGGAAGGATTTGTCGCTTATTTTGAACACACTATCGTTAAAAATCTGTGTCAGTGTTGATTTTTATATTTTCTTAAAATTTAATTTTACATTGAATTAAGTTAAATGTCGTCTTGTGTAAACCAACAAACAAATGAATCACAAATTCGACATGCATTGTAAGCACTCTTCAAACCAAAACAATATTTCATTTCACAGTTCAAAAACTCTAGTAGGATTTTGTATACCAACTATCAAGTACATATAAATTGATCAACCTGAGTATTGATTAAATAGAAGCAAGTTGTAGCGACATCAATGCCATGTTACTACAATATCAAACGAAACTTTGATTTAATAACGAAAAGTTAAGTTTTACCAAATATATCAAATTTCAACAAATTTTTGGGTAAACAAAATTCGTTTTGTCTTTTTATGATTCGGTCCTAAAATCATTGTGTATTTTTTTTATAAATTAAGACTGGCTTTGGAGAAACATGTAGATTAGGTTAGGTGGAAAAGAGGGTGCAGATATTAATCCGCCCCATGGCACTATGGACATACACCTAAGCCAATAATTTGCTTGTTGTGCGCTCTAAATACTAAAAATAGTAACCTCGAAAAAGAAAATCTAAGTTAGGAATTCCGTGCTACTTACAAAATACTTTATTGTTTTCCATGCCATTCTCCTAAGTTGGTTCATGTATGGTATAGTGTGCCCACCTTAGTGCCGGTGTCTATAAGACGCGAAATCCGGGCAATGACGAAGGAAATGGTATAACGTCTCATCATCTTACCCGCATATGATACACTTGCCGCACCGATTTTACATTAGTGAGCTCGTAGTCCTATGTTTCTTGTAATGATACCGAGAACTATACTGACCTCCTATTTACTTCCTTTCAGTAATAGCCTCGTCTTCTCACGATCTGGATCCCCCATAGGATTTTCGCCGTTCTACCGACCGTTTAGCTGTTCCATAGTGGTGCATGCGCACTTGTCGCCCACGCCCTTAACTCAGTCCTCTGGTCTTCACCGCCAAATCATCTGTCCTTTCATTCCTCCTTACTCCGCCATGGCCCGGCACCCAAACGATGCGGATTTTGCCATCCTTAGAGAAAGCGTTAATTTCCTTTATACACTGCAAGACTCTTTGTGATCTTACCGTCCTGGTTGTTATTGCCCTTATGAGAATTTTACTGCCCATAAATATGTTCACAATCTACGTTCTCGCGTTAGCACCACACCACTTCACCCATTCCGTGATCGCCCGGATCTCCGCCTGCAGGACCGTATTACGATCAGGCAGTCTAAAACAGATCCCAGTCCCTGGGTTCTCAATGTAAACCCCCAGGCCCACTCTGTCTAGCTTTGATCCATCCGATCTTCCAGATTGCAATACTAGGGTTCCGTTAATCCAAGACCGTGCCACTGGCAGCAGTTCCTCGCACTCGACCTCAAGGTTCATCTCAGGTATCCGATCGAAATCCTCTTCCCGTCAATCCAGGTTTCCTATCGTCACCTCGAGTATACCGCGATGGTATGAGCTACTCCCATCCTGAATCCATTCTCCCATTGCCTTAAGTCTCACAGCCGCAGTGGCTGCCTCACACTTAATCTATATGTCAATGGGTCAGATATCTAGACGTCATAGCCCAGTCATATGCCATATGCAAGACCCTTTCGGCCCTTCCGCATAGCTGGCTCGGATCCTTACCCCTAAGAAGTATTATAACATCGTCCGCGTACCAGACGGTCTCAAATGCCTCCTCAATCAAAATCCGTAATAGGTCATTTATGGTGGTCTCCCATAGGAGTGGCGATAAAATGCCCTCCTGTGGCGTGCCTTGTGCCACTTCCTCCCTTATATTTATGCCATGGGACACATAATTTATCCACCTGTTCCCTGGCATATGGTTTATCCAGTCTCTAAGAACCGGGCTCACCCGGTACTGGTCTAAGGTTTTGATCAGTGTGTCGGTCCGCATATTGTTAAAAGCCCCCTCGATGTCAATGTATACCGTCAGGGTGTAGATTTTGGCATTACACAACCTCGTGCAGGGAAGTCTCCTCCCACCTTTCCTTGACATAGGCATGCTGATTGTATTTAAGAAGTTCGCAGGATGTCCTACTCTTTATCTCGGTTTCCACAACGCATTCCATGGTTCCGAGTAGAAAATACGTAAGGCTTGTAGGGCCTTAGGTGTCGCATAACTTGCCTTGTCGGGCTTGGGTATAAACACAACCCTTGTCTCCTGCCAGGCTCTCGGAGTATATGCAATTCCTAGGCACACTTTGAAAATAGTGTCTAGACAAGGCGCCAGATAGTCGGCCTCTTTTTGTAGTAGCGCGGGAAATATTTAATCAGTCCAAATGTCTCCGTGAGCCCCGTCGTATGCTATGGAAAATGCGTTTTCATCAAAAGCCTCAACATGTCCTCCGTGGTTTCTGCTCTCACTCCCATATCGTCGACTAACATTTCAGTTTGGACATGGGTTTTTAAGAGAAACTTTTCATCTTGGCGACATTATTAACGCTATCGACCTGGTCGCAGAATAGCTTCCAGGAAGCACGTTTTGCTGTTCTGGTAATCTTGAGCCGTGAGTGTAATACACATCCCCATTTACTTTCGCTTTTTTACGACAACCTCTGGTAAAAAGTCCGGGGACCTCTTTCCCAATGTTGCGAATCTCCACGGTCATCTAGGATTTTTCTTGGGCTGATTTATTTTCTCGAAGAGCACAACTATCTTCGAAGAATTTCGCTAGTGCAGTCGTAATCCTGTTGACATTGTCGTCAATGTCTTGTATGCTTGGACAATCTAAACTATCTTGCTCAAGTCTTCTTCTGAGTAGTCTTCCGGATTTTGGCCAGTTGGTTTCCAGGATAGTCTGAGAAGGAATGTTTCATGTAGACTCTGTAATCCTGAACCTTATCGATTAGATTTTCCGAACATATTGACACATCTAAAACATCCTTCCAAATAGAATTAACAAAGGTAGCGATGTAGCCAATAGTAAGTGTTATTAGGTCGTTTGTATTTAAGAACTCTGCAAGGGCTTGGCCCCGCTTATTAATGTTGGTACTACCACACGAAATGTGGTGAGAGTTCGCATCGCACCCAATTAATACCTCATTTCCTGTCTGTCTTGTTTTCCCCACCAACCGTTGCAGCTGCGACGTAGGAGGCGGTGTCGGAGAGTCAAAAGGCAGATAAAGTGATGCCAGGTATGCTCCACTCCATCACGCAAGTTATTTGCAGGTCTTCCGCCAAGTACCAGTATTAGCATAGAATAATTGGTAGTTGATATGGTTCAGCCCAGAAGCTTTGTTCCGGGTCGTCCATGGCTCCTGAACTAAGGCAATATGAATCTTGCCCTTGCTGATTTTCTCTATCAGAGCGTGAGTAGCTTTCTCGTTTAGGTTGGAGGTTTATCTGGATGACCTCAATCATTAGTCCTCCATTAGATGGGCTTCTAGGGAGTGGGTGATGGTCTCACCGTCTGCTCCCTGTTCTTATGGCTGCATTGAGTTTCCCGTCAGCACACTGCCTGATGTTTTAATATTAGGATCTTTACATATTCTAGTCTTCCGAATCTTAAGAAAGTCGGTGATGGTTACATCATCGGGTCCCGGTTCGTTAGGCTGTTTTGAGTCTACCGTCCCTGCACTGCCTGATATTCCAATATTAGGATCTTTGCCTATACTAGTCTTCCAAATCTTGAATAAATGGGCTTCTTGAGAGTAGGTTATGGTCTCATCTCTGTCAATGCACTGCCTGATGTTTCAGCATTAGGATCTTTATCCATCATAGTCTTCCTAGTCTCGAGATAGTCGTTGATGATTCCGTCGTCGGGTCCCTGTTCGTAAGGCTGTGTTGGGTCTCTCGCCCCAGCACTGCCTGATGTTTAGTATAAGGATGTTTACTTATCCTAGTCTTCCCAATATTAAGAGAGTCGGTGATAATCGTCGGCCCCCTGTCCGTTAGGCGTTATTTAGTGTCCCGCCACTGCACCGCGTGATGGCTCAATATGAGGATATTTGCCTATCCTTGTTTTCCCAATCTAGAAAAAGACGGCCATGACCCCGTAGTACGCCATGCCCGTAGTCTTAGCCAAGCTTGTCACGGAGACTTGATCAATGCCCACCACAAGGAGAGTTCCTTCCTCCTTCTCCTCCCAGTGGAAAACCTCACATTTCTCCAGACTTCCGTTATGCGTTCCGTCAGGATTTCGTAGCCCCCATCCTTGATGAAGGCTGTCGCATTTGTGAGCTGTGGGATGTCCATCTTTCTCACAAAGTCGAGCTTTGCGCCCCAGGGAATGTGGATACTTCCAACGAGCTTTTTGACGGTATCAATACATTCTGCTGACGCAAAGCGCAGCGTTAAGATGTCCCCTCTATACTCACAGCTTATAATTTGTATGGGTTGACCCCTGTAATGACTTAGCACTAGTGTCTGTTCCCTAAAGGGTCTTTGCAATGTGAACAGGTAGTTTGTCTCTCAATTGTATACCTATCTATGCTTGGATGTACTTTGGTTCTTATTCGTCAAACTATATCGGCTAGTTTTTACGCTGGTGTATGTGTCGACGATGTCTGCTGTCTGCAATTTGTTGGCACATATAATTTTTCGGCTAACGGTTTCGTCTAAGGAGCATAGGAAAATGTAACGAAGTTTGGAAGAAGATGCAATGATCTGGTTTTGTAAAGAGGAATGAAAACCAGCGGCAGTGTAGGCTGACAATATCATTAGCAGCAACAGTCAAGTATACTCAAGTTAAGAGCAATAAAGTATAAATCCTTCTAAATTAAAATTACTTGTTCCGAGTTTTTACTAAAACAAAGTTTGACTTAATATTGCTTTTCAAGCAGGAAATGGGTTCTGCTTCACCAACCCCCTTCAGAGTTCAATACATGTTCGACAACCCGATCGTTTTCCAACTTTCTCCCTGGGACCGACAATGTGGTGGAATTCTATCGGATGCACAGCCGATATCGATGACTGCATATGTAAGTCATCTCATCTCTGTTGTGCTTCTTTGCCACTCCGGCGTAAGAGGGCGGCTTCTTACCTTTCTCAACAACCATCTTCCCCTTCTCTGATGGCTGTGGAATCCTTTTGGAAGTCACAATACTCCATGAAGATTCAGGGGCCGTGCGCGCTTCCTTCGTAGCTGTTTTAACTTTGTCTCTCCCCACAGGACACTGTCTGGTGTCTTCATTACAGGGGGAGCTGGCCTGGTTTACTCAGAGTGTTTGAAAGCGGGGAGCTCTTTTTCTTCTTCAGCATTTTAGCAGTGTTATGCTCTTCGGGAGATCTGATTCTCTTTCCATCTTCGAATGTCTGTTCTATCCCTTCCAGCATCCTGCACTTTCGCCCGATTGCGCTGCCGGTGCATACTCCTGTCTTCTTCGTCGTGCCCCGGATCGCTTTCCCATTCTGCTTGTGAGCTTAGCAAAGCCATCGCTCACCTCTCCCGTCATTCCGATTCCTATATCTCGCGATTTGGCTGCGATGACTGTTCAATTGAAACTGTTGCTGTCTGAATCCCAGTCGGAAACACCACCTTTACTTAAAGGCTGGGGACAAACTGTACAACCCTCTGGTTTATATGGCTCTTCTTCAGAAATTAGTCTGACGACTAGTTGTGTGCTTGACTACAGGTAGCAAGGCACCCACACCTATAGGAGGGGAGGACAACATGCTGTGGTCTGACACCACCATCGCTGCTATTGAGGCTTTGGAGTTCATTTTAAGCCTATTCCAAAAAAGCTTTAACATTTTTTTGTAATAGGTAGTACCTATTCCGAGATACGGATATTTTTCTTTGAGGAGCGAAATAAAAGCACGTCCGCTCAATTCAACGGCTACTAGAGAGGCTTTGGAGTTCATTTTAAGTCTATTCCAAAAAAGCTTTAAATTTTTTTTCGTAATAGGTAGTACCTATTCCGAGATACGGATTTTTTTCTTTGCGGAGCGAAATAAAAGCACGTACGCTCAATTCAACGGCTACTAGAGAGGCTTTGGAGTTCATTTTAAGCTATTCCAAAAAAGCTATAAAATTTTTTTCGTAATAGGTAGTACCTATTCCGAGATACGGATATTTTTCTTTGAGGAGCGAAATAAAAGCACGTCAGCTCAATTCAACGACTACTAGAGAACTTGCTTAACAGAACACGCATTTTGATAATATAATTCAATAATTTGCAAGCGTTGTTCACTTGTAAGACGATTCGTGGTTAAATTATAGACCAAACTAAAGATGTTTGAGAGTGAAACAAAATACGAAGTGTGCATAAGCTGTTAAAACCAGTGATGCTAAGAAGGTAGTAGCTAAAAAATCAGCCTTTATAAACCTTCCAATGGGGAGGTAATCAAAAGTTTTAAGTCGAGTATATTCAGCACTAACCAGGTATGCGGTTTGTGCGCATTCAGGTATGCGGCTCGCACAAAAAACTTTACTATGGGACTCAAATGAGCAGAAATTTTTCACGGAATGTCTGATATGATTCAAAAAATTTATATTTATTAAATCTGTAAATATTTATCAATATATTCCTTCAATAACAAATTAATTGCATAACAAAAGAAAAACCATATTTTATTGCAAATTTCAATAAAATAAGAAAGCAAACATCTAAGAGCACGAAATTGAATCATAAAAATGATTTGACTGCATAACTTTCTAAAATTCCTTTCATCTTAACATACCACAGATGATATTCGAAAAGTTGAAATCCATTGCTAAACCCTTTGGCCAAAAATTAAAAAGTTGCAAACATTGTTAATTCCAACCAAGTCACTTTATGATGCTGTCGATTTTTGACAAGACTTGGGCATTAGTGTTATGGCCTATGTTCGATATTAAATTTGTAATAGCTACCTAAAACAATTTTGAGCATTTTTACATAAAGTATCAAACATTAAATCCCCTTTGACATCGGTATTATTTAAATTTGTCTTTGTGTATGTTTGTGTGGGTATTTGTGATCTTGGCCCATCTTCGAGCATATTGAATATGGCAGCAGTAGCAGCAACAACAAAAAGAACTTATAAAATTTTATGTGAATACGTTGTATGCCGCATTTAGTGTATATAGAAGTGTCTCTCTGTGTGTGAGCACAAGAGACACACGAATATCGTACAATGTACACCATGCGGACGTTCACAGTTGTATGGTTTTATGTGATTCATAAATGTTTTGTTGCTTTCATACTTTTATGGCGGGTCCTTTTCCGAGTAAAGACATCAACTCATAAAAAGCCATTCATACGGAAACGGATGTCTGTTATAAAACGGAAGTAAAGTGCTTCACCACTACACCTTTTCATGTGTTTTGTTTTTGGACATTTTTTTCAAGAGTGAATGGCGGTGGCATGGCATTCTCTTCGTTTCTTTTATATCTTCTTTTAAGGTGTTTTGGGCATATTTTAACATATGCCTTGAAAAAGCAAAAATTCATTGCAATACCAAGTGGCCCCAAAACTCTTTACAGGTATATGTACAGGTGTATAAGTTTGTGCATTTACTTGTACATGGCAGCATAAAGTTTATGTACACCTTTATGTATAACCATCTGTTTTCGACACTATATGGAAAATGTGCTTAATAGAAAGCAGAGGGGATTTTTGGTTGAAAGCAAAAATTAACTGTTAATAAAGTGTTTGTTTTTAAATAAATCCTTTCGCTATTGAAGCAGTTTTAAACAACTGAACGATAGGTGAACAAAATATTATCAATGTCACCAGAATGAAATGTGATATAGTATTGCGTTCCATTATATTGCACCCTTAACTTAATAATTTGGGACTACATAAAGTTTATCAGTAATAATTGTTTGTCTACTAGATATGCTTTAAGAAAACATCCCAAAAACATTGATAATTGTAAAACATGGGTGCCGTAACTACCGCATTTGCAGTTTCTTATGTCATAGAAGCACCAAGACTACAAAAATTTCCCTTACAAGGCGAACGGGAAACAAAAGTTTACGCTTTACAAGGCGAGAGGGTAAAAAACTACCAATTCCCAAGAGTAAGGACAAAAAAATACCCTTTCCCAGGAGAAAGGGTAATAAAACTACCCTTTCGCTCTACGCCGCATATAATAACCTTTTAAAGTTCTCCAAGTCAAATTTCGATTTTTGGTAGATTTTTGATGGAGCCACGAATTAAGGCTCATTCCCCTTTACGACGAACAGTTAAGGAGATACAGCCATTTAAAAGTTTTCCAAGTGAAATTTCGATTTCTTAATGCATTTTTAATGGAGTCTTTTCCCTCTACGAGGCATAGTTAAGAAGATACAACCATTTTAAGTTTTCCAAAAGAAATTTGGATTTCTAATAAATTTTTGATGGAGTCAGGAATTAAGTCTCATTTCCCTCTACGACGCATAGTTAAGGAGATACAGTCATTTTAAGTTTTCCAAGTGAAATTTCGATTTTTAATGCATTTTTAATGGAGTCACGAATTAAGGCCCATTTCCCCCTACGACGCATAGTTTAGGAGATACCGCCATTTTAAATTTTCCAAGTGAAATTTCAATATTTAAGGAATTTTTTGATGTAGTCTCGAATTAAGGCCCATTTCCCTCTAGGACGCATAGTTTAGGAGATACAGCCATTTCAAATTGTACAGCCATTTTAAGTTTTCCAAGTGAAATTTCGATATGTAATATACTTTCGATGAAATTTTGAATTTTTGAAGGAGTCACGAATTAAGGCCCATTTTCTTCTAGGACGCAGAGTTTAGGAGATACAGCCATTTTAAGTTTTCCAAGTGAAATTTCGATATGTAATGGACTTTCGATGAAATTTTGAATTTTTTGATGGAGTCACGAATTACGGCCCATTTCCCTCTAGGACGCATAGTTTAGAAGATACAGCCATTTTAAGTTTTCCAAGTGAAATTTCGATATGTAATGGACTTTCATAGTTTAGGAGATACAGCCATTTTAAGATTTCCAATGTAATGGAATTTCGATGAAATTTCGAATTTTTTGATGTTGTCACGAATTAAGGCCCATTTCCCTCTAGGACGCATAGTTTAGGAGATACAGCCATTTTAAATTTTGCAAGTGAAATATCGATATGTAATGGACTCTCGATGAAATTTTGATTTTTAATATGGAGTCACGAATTAAGGCCCATTTCCCTCTAGGACGCATAGTTTAGGAGATACAGCCATTTTAAGTTTGGCAAGTGAAATTTCAATATGTAATGGACTTTCGATGAAATTTTGATTTTTAATATGGAGTCACGAATTAAGGCCCATTTCCCTCTAGGACGCATAGTTTAGGAGATACAGCCATTTTAAATTTTGCAAATGAAATTTCAATATGTAATGGACTTTCGATGAAATTTTGACTTTTTTGATGTTGTCACGAATTAAGGCCCATTTCCCTCTAGGACGCATAGTTTAGGAGATACCGCCATTTTAAGTTTTCCAAGTGAAATTTCGATTTTTAATGGATTTTTGATAGTCACGAGTTATGGCCCATTTTCCTCAAGGTCGCATAGTTTAGGAGATACAACCATTTTAAGTTTTCCAAGTACAAATTCAATTTGCAATGGACTATCAATAAAATTCTTAATTTTTTGATGTAGTCACGACATAAGGCCCATTTTCCTCCAGGACGCATAGTTTAGGAGATACAGTCATTTTAGGTTTTCCAAAAGAAAATTCGATATGTAATGGACTTTCGATGAAATTTTGAATTTTTTGATGTAGTCACGAAATAAGGCCCATTTTCCGCTAGAACGCATAAGTTAAGAGTTACAGCCATTTTAAGTTTTCCAAGTGAAATTTCGATATGTTATGTACTTTCCCTCTAGTACGCATAGTTTAGGAGATACAGCCATTTTAAGTTTCCCAAGTGAATTTTCGATATGTAATTGACTTTCGATGAAATTTTGGATTTTTTGATGTAGTCACGAATTAAGATCCATTTCCCTCTAAGACGCATAGTTTAGGAGATACAGCCATTTTAAGTTCTCCAAGTGAAATTTGTATGTAATAGACTTTCGATAAAATTTTGAATTTTTTGATGGAGTCACGAATTAAGGCTTATTTCCCTCTAGGACGCATAGTTTAGGAGATACAGCCATTTTAAGTTTTCTAAGTGAAAATTCGTTTTGCAATGGACTTTCGATGAAATTTTGAATTTTTTGATGTAGTCACGAATTAAGGTCCATTTCCCTCTAAGACGCATAGTTTAGACATAAAGCCATTTTAAGTTTTCCAAGTGAAATTTCAATATGCAATGGACTTTCGATGAAATTTTGAATTTTATGATGGAGTTACGAATTAAGGCCCAATTCCCTCTAGGACGCATAGTTTAGGAGATACAGCCATTTCAAGTTTTCTAAGTGAAATTTCGATATGTAGTGGACTTTCGATGCATTTCCCTCTAGGACGCATAGTTTAGGAGATACAGCCATTTTAAGTTTTCCAAGTGAAATTTCGATATGTAATGGACTTTCGATGAAATTTCGAATTTTTTGATGAAATCACGAATTAAGGCCGATATCCCACTAGGACACATAGTTTAGGAGATACAGCCATTTTAAGTTTTCCAAGTGAAATTTCGATATGCAATGGACTTTCGATAAAATTTTGAATTTTTCGATGAAGTCACGAATTAAGCCCCATTTCCCTCTAGGACGCATAGTTTAGGAGATACAGCCATTTTAAGTTTTCCAAGTGAAATTTCGATATGCAATGGACTTTCGTTGAAATTTTGATTTTTTTGATGTAGTCACGAATTAAGGCCCATTTCCCTCTAGGACGCATAGCATAGGAGATACAGCCATTTTAAGTTTTCTAAGTGAAATTTCGATATGTAGTGGACTTTCGATGCAATTTTGAATTTTCCTCTAGGACGCATAGTTTAGGAGATACAGCGATTTTAAATTTTCCAAGTGAAATTTCAGTATCTATAGGACTTTCGATGAAATTTTTAATTTGTTGATGTAGTTACGAATTAAGGCCCATTTCCCTCTAAGACGCATAGTTTAGGAGATACAGCCATTTTCAGTTTTCCAAGTGAAATTTCGATATGTAAAGGACTTTCGATGAAATTTTGAATTTTTTGATGTAGTCACGAATGAAGGCCCATTTCCCTCTAAAACGCATAGTTTAGGAGATACAGCCATTTTAAGTTTTCCAAATAAAATTTCGACATGTAATGGACTTTCGATGATATTTTGAATTTGTTGATGTAGTCACGAATTAAGGCCCATTTCCCTCTAAGTTGCATAGTTTAGGAGATACAGCCATTTTAAGTTTTCCAAGTGAAATTTCGATATGTAATGGACTTTTGATGAAATTTCGAATTTTTTGATGTAGTCACGAATTAAGGTCCATTTCCCTCTAAGACGCATAGTTTAGGAGATACAGCCATTTTAAGTTTTCCAAGTGAAATTTCGATATGTAATGGACTTTCGATGAAATTTTGATTTTTTTGATGTAGTCACAAATTAAGGCCCATTTCCCTCTAGGACGCATAGTTTAGGAGATACAGCCATTTTAAGTTTTCCAAGTGAAATTTCGATATCTAAGGAATTTTCGATGAAATTTTGAATTTTTTGATGTAGTCACGAATTAAGGTCCATTTTCCTCTAGGACGCATAGTTTAGGAGATACAGCCATTTTAAGTTTTCCAAGTGAAATTTCGATATGTAATGGACTTTCGATGAAATTTTGATTTTTAATATGGAGTCACGAATTAAGGCCCATTTCCCTCTAGGACGCATAGTTTAGGAGATACAGCCATTTTAAGTTTTCCAAGTGAAATTTCGATATGTAATGGACTTTCGATGAAATTTTGAATTTTTTTATGGAGTCACGAATTAAGGCCCATTTCCCTCTAGGACGCATAGTTTAGGAGATACAGCCATTTTAAGTTTTCCAAGTGAAATTTCGATATGTAATGGACTTTCGATGAAATTTCGAAATTTTTTGATGTTGTCTCAAATTAAGGTCCATTTCCCTCTAGGACGCATAGTTTAGGAGATACAGCCATTTTAAATTTTCCAAGTGAAATTTGGATATGTAATGGACTTTCGATGAAATTTTGAATTTTTTTTATGTAGTCACGAATTAAGGCCCATTTCCCTCTAGGACGCATAGTTTAGGAGATACAGCCATTTTAAATTTTCTAAGTGAAATTTCGATATGCAATGAACTTTCGATGCAATTTTGAATTTTTTGATGTAGTCACGAATTAAGCCCATTTCCCTCTAGGACGCATAGTTTAGGAGATACAGCCATTTTAAGTGAAATTTCGATATGTAATGGACTTTCGATGAAATTTCGAATTTTTTGATGAAATCACGAATTAAGGCCGATTTCCCACTAGGACACATAGTTTAGGAGATACAGCCATTTTAAGTTTTCCAAGTGAAATTTCGATATGCAATGGACTTTCGATAAAATTTTGAATTTTTCGATCAAGTCACGAATTAAGGCCCATTTCCCTCTAGGACGCATAGTTTAGGAGATACAGCCATTTTAAGTTTTCCAAGTGAAATTTCGATATGCAATGGACTTTCGATAAAATTTTGAATTTTTTGATGTAGTCACGAATTAAGGCCCATTTCCCTCTAGGACGCATAGCATAGGAGATACAGCCATTTTAAGTTTTCTAAGTGAAATTTCGATATGTAGTGGACTTTCGATGCAATTTTGAATTTTCCTCTAGGACGCATAGTTTAGGAGATACAGCGATTTTAAATTTTCCAAGTGAAATTTCAGTATCTATAGGACTTTCGATGAAATTTTTAATTTGTTGATGTAGTTACGAATTAAGGCCCATTTCCCTCTAGGAAGCATAGTTTAGGAGATACAGCCATTTTAAGTTTTCCAAGTGAAATTTCGATATGTAAAGGACTTTCGATGAAATTTTGAATTTTTTGATGTAGTCACGAATGAAGGCCCATTTCCCTCTAAAACGCATAGTTTAGGAGATACAGCCATTTTAAGTTTTCCAAGTGAAATTTCGATATGCAATGGACTTTCGTTGAAATTTTGATTTTTTTGATGTAGTCACGAATTAAGGCCCATTTCCCTCTAGGACGCATAGCATAGGAGATACAGCCATTTTAAGTTTTCTAAGTGAAATTTCGATATGTAGTGGACTTTCGATGCAATTTTGAATTTTCCTCTAGGACGCATAGTTTAGGAGATACAGCGATTTTATATTTTCCAAGTGAAATTTCAGTATCTATAGGACTTTCGATGAAATTTTTAATTTGTTGATGTAGTTACGAATTAAGGCCCATTTCCCTCTAAGACGCATAGTTTAGGAGATACAGCCATTTTAAGTTTTCCAAGTGAAATTTCGATATGTAAAGGACTTTCGATGAAATTTTGAATTTTTTGATGTAGTCACGAATGAAGGCCCATTTCCCTCTAAAACGCATAGTTTAGGAGATACAGCCATTTTAAGTTTTCCAAATAAAATTTCGACATGTAATGGACTTTCGATGATATTTTGAATTTGTTGATGTAGTCACGAATTAAGGCCCATTTCCCTCTAAGTTGCATAGTTTAGGAGATACAGCCATTTTAAGTTTTCCAAGTGAAATTTCGATATGTAATGGACTTTTGATGAAATTTCGAATTTTTTGATGTAGTCACGAATTAAGGTCCATTTCCCTCTAAGACGCATAGTTTAGGAGATACAGCCATTTTAAGTTTTCCAAGTGAAATTTCGATATGTAATGGACTTTCGATGAAATTTTGATTTTTTTGATGTAGTCACAAATTAAGGCCCATTTCCCTCTAGGACGCATAGTTTAGGAGATACAGCCATTTTAAGTTTTCCAAGTGAAATTTCGATATCTAAGGAATTTTCGATTAAATTTTGAATTTTTTGATGTAGTCACGAATTAAGGTCCATTTTCCTCTAGGACGCATAGTTTAGGAGATACAGCCATTTTAAGTTTTCCAAGTGAAATTTCGATATGTAATGGACTTTCGATGAAATTTTGATTTTTAATATGGAGTCACGAATTAAGGCCCATTTCCCTCTAGGACGCATAGTTTAGGAGATACAGCCATTTTAAGTTTTCCAAGTGAAATTTCGATATGTAATGGACTTTCGATGAAATTTTGAATCTTTTTATGGAGTCACGAATTAAGGCCCATTTCCCTCTAGGACGCATAGTTTAGGAGATACAGCCATTTTAAGTTTTCCAAGTGAAATTTCGATATGTAATGGACTTTCGATGAAATTTCGAAATTTTTTGATGTTGTCTCAAATGAAGGTCCATTTCCCTCTAGGACGCATAGTTTAGGAGATACAGCCATTTTAAGTTTTCCAAGTGAAATTTCGATGTGTAATGGACTTTCAATGAAATTTTGAATTTTTTGATGTAGTCACGAATTAAGCCCATTTCCCTCTAGGACGCATAGCATAGGAGATACAGCCATTTTAAGTTTTCTAAGTGAAATTTCGATATGTAGTGGACTTTCGATAAAATTTTGAATTTTTTGATGAAATCACGAATTAAGGCCGATTTCCCACTAGGACACATAGTTTAGGAGATACAGCCATTTTAAGTTTTCCAAGTGAAATTTCGATATGCAATGGACTTTCGATAAAATTTTGAATTTTTTGATGTAGTCACGAATTAAGGCCCATTTCCCTCTAGGACGCATAGCATAGGAGATACAGCCATTTTAAGTTTTCCAAGTGAAATTTCGATATGCAATGGACTTTCGATGAAATTTCGAATTTTTTGATGAAATCACGAATTAAGGCCGATTTCCCACTAGGACACATAGTTTAGGAGATACAGCCATTTTAAGTTTTCCAAGTGAAATTTCGATATGCAATGGACTTTCGATAAAATTTTGAATTTTTCGATGAAGTCACGAATTAAGGCCCATTTCCCTCTAGGACGCATAGTTTAGGAGATACAGCCATTTTAAGTTTTCCAAGTGAAATTTCGATATGCAATGGACTTTCGATAAAATTTTGAATTTTTCGATGAAGTCACGAATTAAGGCCCATTTCCCTCTAGGACGCATAGTTTAGGAGATACAGCCATTTTAAGTGAAATTTCGATATGTAATGGACTTTCGATGAAATTTCGAATTTTTTGATGAAATCACGAATTAAGGCCGATTTCCCACTAGGACACATAGTTTAGGAGATACAGCCATTTTAAGTTTTCCAAGTGAAATTTCGATATGCAATGGACTTTCGATAAAATTTTGAATTTTTCGATGAAGTCACGAATTAAGGCCCATTTCCCTCTAGGACGCATAGTTTAGGAGATACAGCCATTTTAAGTTTTCCAAGTGAAATTTCGATATGCAATGGACTTTCGATAAAATTTTGAATTTTTTGATGTAGTCACGAATTAAGGCCCATTTCCCTCTAGGACGCATAGCATAGGAGATACAGCCATTTTAAGTTTTCTAAGTGAAATTTCGATATGTAGTGGACTTTCGATGCAATTTTGAATTTTCCTCTAGGACGCATAGTTTAGGAGATACAGCGATTTTAAATTTTCCAAGTGAAATTTCAGTATCTATAGGACTTTCGATGAAATTTTTAATTTGTTGATGTAGTTACGAATTAAGGCCCATTTCCCTCTGGGAAGCATAGTTTAGGAGATACAGCCATTTTAAGTTTTCCAAGTGAAATTTCGATATGTAAAGGACTTTCGATGAAATTTTGAATTTTTTGATGTAGTCACGAATGAAGGCCCATTTCCCTCTAAAACGCATAGTTTAGGAGATACAGCCATTTTAAGTTTTCCAAGTGAAATTTCGATATGCAATGGACTTTCGTTGAAATTTTGATTTTTTTGATGTAGTCACGAATTAAGGCCCATTTCCCTCTAGGACGCATAGCATAGGAGATACAGCCATTTTAAGTTTTCTAAGTGAAATTTCGATATGTAGTGGACTTTCGATGCAATTTTGAATTTTCCTCTAGGACGCATAGTTTAGGAGATACAGCGATTTTAAATTTTCCAAGTGAAATTTCAGTATCTATAGGACTTTCGATGAAATTTTTAATTTGTTGATGTAGTTACGAATTAAGGCCCATTTCCCTCTGGGACGCATAGTTTAGGAGATACAGCCATTTTAAGTTTTCCAAGTGAAATTTCGATATGTAAAGGACTTTCGATGAAATTTTGAATTTTTTGATGTAGTCACGAATGAAGGCCCATTTCCCTCTAAAACGCATAGTTTAGGAGATACAGCCATTTTAAGTTTTCCAAATAAAATTTCGACATGTAATGGACTTTCGATGATATTTTGAATTTGTTGATGTAGTCACGAATTAAGGCCCATTTCCCTCTAAGTTGCATAGTTTAGGAGATACAGCCATTTTAAGTTTTCCAAGTGAAATTTCGATATGTAATGGACTTTTGATGAAATTTCGAATTTTTTGATGTAGTCACGAATTAAGGTCCATTTCCCTCTAAGACGCATAGTTTAGGAGATACAGCCATTTTAAGTTTTCCAAGTGAAATTTCGATATGTAATGGACTTTCGATGAAATTTTGATTTTTTTGATGTAGTCACAAATTAAGGCCCATTTCCCTCTAGGACGCATAGTTTAGGAGATACAGCCATTTTAAGTTTTCCAAGTGAAATTTCGATATCTAAGGAATTTTCGATGAAATTTTGAATTTTTTGATGTAGTCACGAATTAAGGTCCATTTTCCTCTAGGACGCATAGTTTAGGAGATACAGCCATTTTAAGTTTTCCAAGTGAAATTTCGATATGTAATGGACTTTCGATGAAATTTTGATTTTTAATATGGAGTCACGAATTAAGGCCCATTTCCCTCTAGGACGCATAGTTTAGGAGATACAGCCATTTTAAGTTTTCCAAGTGAAATTTCGATATGTAATGGACTTTCGATGAAATTTTGAATTTTTTTATGGAGTCACGAATTAAGGCCCATTTCCCTCTAGGACGCATAGTTTAGGAGATACAGCCATTTTAAGTTTTCCAAGTGAAATTTCGATATGTAATGGACTTTCGATGAAATTTCGAAATTTTTTGATGTTGTCTCAAATTAAGGTCCATTTCCCTCTAGGACGCATAGTTTAGGAGATACAGCCATTTTAAATTTTCCAAGTGAAATTTGGATATGTAATGGACTTTCGATGAAATTTTGAATTTTTTTTATGTAGTCACGAATTAAGGCCCATTTCCCTCTAGGACGCATAGTTTAGGAGATACAGCCATTTTAAATTTTCTAAGTGAAATTTCGATATGCAATGAACTTTCGATGCAATTTTGAATTTTTTGATGTAGTCACGAATTAAGCCCATTTCCCTCTAGGACGCATAGTTTAGGAGATACAGCCATTTTAAGTGAAATTTCGATATGTAATGGACTTTCGATGAAATTTCGAATTTTTTGATGAAATCACGAATTAAGGCCGATTTCCCACTAGGACACATAGTTTAGGAGATACAGCCATTTTAAGTTTTCCAAGTGAAATTTCGATATGCAATGGACTTTCGATAAAATTTTGAATTTTTCGATGAAGTCACGAATTAAGGCCCATTTCCCTCTAGGACGCATAGTTTAGGAGATACAGCCATTTTAAGTTTTCCAAGTGAAATTTCGATATGCAATGGACTTTCGATAAAATTTTGAATTTTTTGATGTAGTCACGAATTAAGGCCCATTTCCCTCTAGGACGCATAGCATAGGAGATACAGCCATTTTAAGTTTTCTAAGTGAAATTTCGATATGTAGTGGACTTTCGATGCAATTTTGAATTTTCCTCTAGGACGCATAGTTTAGGAGATACAGCGATTTTAAATTTTCCAAGTGAAATTTCAGTATCTATAGGACTTTCGATGAAATTTTTAATTTGTTGATGTAGTTACGAATTAAGGCCCATTTCCCTCTGGGAAGCATAGTTTAGGAGATACAGCCATTTTAAGTTTTCCAAGTGAAATTTCGATATGTAAAGGACTTTCGATGAAATTTTGACTTTTTTGATGTAGTCACGAATGAAGGCCCATTTCCCTCTAAAACGCATAGTTTAGGAGATACAGCCATTTTAAGTTTTCCAAGTGAAATTTCGATATGTAATGGACTTTCGATGAAATTTCGAAATTTTTTGATGTTGCCTCAAATTAAGGTCCATTTCCCTCTAGGACGCATAGTTTAGGAGATGCAGCCATTTTAAATTTTCCAAGTGAAACTTCGATATGTAATGGACTTTCGATGAAATTTTGATTTTTAATATGGAGTCACGAATTAAGGCCCATTTCCCTCTAGGACGCATAGTTTAGGAGATACAGCCATTTTAAGTTTTCCAAGTGAAATTTCGATATGTAATGGACTTTCGATGAAATTTTGAATTTTTTTATGGAGTCACGAATTAAGGCCCATTTCCCTCTAGGACGCATAGTTTAGGAGATACAGCCATTTTAAGTTTTCCAAGTGAAATTTCGATATGTAATGGACTTTCGATGAAATTTCAAAATTTTTTGATGTTGTCTCAAATTAAGGTCCATTTCCCTCTAGGACGCATAGTTTAGGAGATACAGCCATTTTAAATTTTCCAAGTGAAATTTCGATATGTAATGGACTTTCGATGAAATTTTGAATTTTTTTATGGAGTCACGAATTAAGGCCCATTTCCCTCTAGGACGCATAGTTTAGGAGATACAGCCATTTTAAATTTTGCAAATGAAATTTCAATATGTAATGGACTTTCGATGAAATTTTGATTTTTAATATGGAGTCACGAATTAAGGCCCATTTCCCTCTAGGACGCATAGTTTAGGAGATACAGCCATTTTAAATTTTGCAAATGAAATTTCAATATGTAATGGACTTTCGATGAAATTTTGACTTTTTTGATGTTGTCACGAATTAAGGCCCATTTCCCTCTAGGACGCATAGTTTAGGAGATACAGCCATTTTAAGTTTTCCAAGTGAAATTTCGATATGAAATGGATTTTCGATGAAATTTGGAATTTTTTGATGTAGTCACGAATTAAGGTCCATTTCCCTCTAGGACGCATAGTTTAGGAGATACAGCCATTTTAAGTTTTCCAAGTGAAATTTCGATATGTAATGGACTTTCGATGAAATTTTGATTTTTTTATGGAGTCATGAATTAAGGCCCATTTTCCTCTAGGACGCATAGTTTAGGAGATACAGCCATTTTAAGTTTTCCAAGTGAAATTTCGATATCTAAGGGATTTTCGATGAAATTTGGAATTTTTTGATGTAGTCACGAATTAAGGTCCATTTCCCTCTAGGACGCATAGTTTAGGAGATACAGCCATTTTAAATTTTCCAAGTGAAATTTCGATATCTAAGAGATTTTTGATAAAATTTGGAATTTTTTGATGTAGTCACGAATTAAGGTCCATTTTCCTGTAGGACGCATAGTTTAGGAGATACAGCCATTTTAAATTTTTCAAGTGAAATTTCAGTATCTATAGGACTTTTGATGAAATTTTGAATTTTTTGATGTAGTCACGAATTAAGGCCCATTTCCCTCTAAGACGCATAGTTTAGGAGATACAGCCATTTTAAGTTTTCCAAGTGAAATTTCGATATGTAATGGACTTTCGATGAAATTTCGAAATTTTTTAATGTAGTCTCAAATTAAGGCCCGTTTCCCTCTAGGACGCATAGTTAAGGAGATACAGCCATTTTAAGTTTTCCAAGTGAAAATTCGATATGTAATGGACTTTCGATGATATTTTGAATTTTTTGATGTAGTCACGAATTAAGGCCCATTTCCCTCTAGGACGCATAGTTTAGGAGATACAGCCATTTTAAGTTTTCCAAGTGAAATTTCGATATGTAAAGGACTTTCGATGAAATTTTGATTTTTTTTTGATGTAGTCACGAATTAAGGCCCATTTCCCTCTAGGACGCATAGTTTGGGAGATACAGCCATTTTA
This sequence comes from Stomoxys calcitrans, assembly GCF_963082655.1. Taxonomy (NCBI): domain Eukaryota; kingdom Metazoa; phylum Arthropoda; class Insecta; order Diptera; family Muscidae; genus Stomoxys; species Stomoxys calcitrans. The sequence goes on along the minus strand of NC_081555.1, from coordinate 153,120,007 downwards.
AATTTTCCAAGTGAAATTTCAGTATATATAGGACTTTTGATGAATTTTTTGATGTAGTCACGAATTAAGGCCCATTTCCCTCTAGGACGCATAGTTTAGGAGATACAGCCATTTTAAGTTTTCCAAGTGAAATTTCGATATGTAAAGGATTTTCGATGAAATTTGAATTTTTTGATGTAGTCACGAATTAAGGCCCATTTCCCTCTAAGACGCATAGTTTAGGAGATACAGCCATTTTAAGTTTTCCAAGTGAAATTTCGATATGTAATGGACTTTCGATGAAATTTTGAATTTTTTAATGTAGTCTCAAATTAAGGCCCATTTCCCTCTAAGACGCATAGTTTAGGAGATACAGCCATTTTAAGTTTTCCAAGTGAAAACTCGATATGTAATGGACTTTTGATGATATTTTGAAATTTTTTAATGTAGTCTCAAATTAAAGTCCATTTCTCTCTAGGACGCATAGTTTAGGAGATACAGCCATTTTAAGTTTTCCAAGTGAAATTTCGATATGTAATGGACTTTCGATGAAATTTTGATTTTTTTGATGTAGTCACGAATTAAGGCCCATTTCCCTCTAGGACGCATAGTTTAGGAAATACAGCCATTTTAAGTTTTCCAAGTGAAATTTCGATATATAATGGACTTTCGATGAAATTTTGAATTTTTTGATGTAGTCACGAATTAAGGTCCATTTCCCTCTAAGACGCATAGTTTAGGAGATACAGCCATTTTAAGTTTTCCAAGTGAAATTTCGATATGTAATGGACTTTCGATGAAATTTCGAAATTTTTTAATGTAGTCTCAAATTAAGGCCCATTTCCCTCTAGGACGCATAGTTTAGGAGATACAGCCATTTTAAGTTTTCCAAGTGAAAATTCGATATGTAATGGACTTTCGATGATATTTTGAATTTTTTGATGTAGTCACGAATTAAGGCCCATTTCGCTCTAGGACGCATAGTTTAGGAGATACAGCCATTTTAAATTTGGCAAGTGAAATTTCAATATGTAATGGACTTTCGATGAAATTTTGATTTTTTTGATGTAGTCACGAATTAAGGCCCATTTCCCTCTAGGACGCATAGTTTAGGAGATACAGCCATTTTAAGTTTTCCAAGTGAAATTTCGATATCTAAGAGATTTTCGATGAAATTTGGAATTTTTTGATGTAGTCACGAATTAAGGTCCATTTTCCTGTAGGACGCATAGTTTAGGAGATACAGCCATTTTAAATTTTTCAAGTGAAATTTCAGTATCTATAGGACTTTTGATGAAATTTTGAATTTTTTGATGTAGTCACGAATTAAGGCCCATTTCCCTCTAAGACGCATAGTTTAGGAGATACAGCCATTTTAAGTTTTCCAAGTGAAATTTCGATATGTAATGGACTTTCGATGAAATTTCGAAATTTTTTAATGTAGTCTCAAATTAAGGCCCGTTTCCCTCTAGGACGCATAGTTAAGGAGATACAGCCATTTTAAGTTTTCCAAGTGAAAATTCGATATGTAATGGACTTTCGATGATATTTTGAATTTTTTGATTTAGTCACGAATTAAGGCCCATTTCACTCTAGGACGCATAGTTTAGGAGATACAGCCATTTTAAATTTGGCAAGTGAAATTTCAATATGTAATGGACTTTCGATGAAATTTTGATTTTTTTGATGTAGTCACGAAATAAGGCCCATTTCCCTCTAGGACGCATAGTTTAGGAGATACAGCCATTTTAAGTTTTCCAAGTGAAATTTCGATATCTAAGAGATTTTCGATGAAATTTGGAATTTTTTGATGTAGTCACGAATTAAGGTCCATTTTCCTGTAGGACGCATAGTTTAGGAGATACAGCCATTTTAAATTTTTCAAGTGAAATTTCAGTATCTATAGGACTTTTGATGAAATTTTGAATTTTTTGATGTAGTCACGAATTAAGGCCCATCTCCCTCTAAGACGCATAGTTTAGGAGATACAGCCATTTTAAGTTTTCCAAGTGAAAATTCGATATGTAATGGACTTTTGATGATATTTTGATTTTTTTGATGTAGTCACGAATTAAGGCCCATTTCCCTCTAGGACGCATAGTTTAGGAAATACAGCCATTTTAAGTTTTCCAAGTGAAATTTCGATATGTAATGGACTTTCGATGAAATTTTGAATTTTTTGATGTAGTCACGAATTAGGGCCCATTTCCCTCTAAGACGCATAGTTTAGGAGATACAGCCATTTTAAGTTTTCCAAGTGAAATTTCGATATGTAATGGACTTTTGATGAAATTTCGAAATTTTTTAATGTAGTCTCAAATTAAGGTCCATTTCCCTCTAGGACGCATAGTTTAGGAGATACAGCCATTTTAAGTTTTCCAAGTGAAAATTCGATATGTAATGGACTTTCGATGATATTTTGAATTTTTTGATGTAGTCACGAATTAAGGCCCATTTCACTCTAGGACGCATAGTTTAGGAGATACAGCCATTTTAAATTTGGCAAGTGAAATTTCAATACGTAATGGACTTTCGATGAAATTTTGATTTTTTTTGATGTAGTCACGAATTAAGGCCCATTTCCCTCTAGGACGCATAGTTTAGGAGATACAGCCATTTTAAATTTTCCAAGTGAAATTTCAGTATATATTGGACTTTTGATGAAATTTTGAATTTTTTGATGTAGTCACGAATTAAGGCCCATTTCCCTCTAGGACGCATAGTTTAGGAGATACAGCCATTTTAAGTTTTCCAAGTGAAATTTCGATATGTAAAGGACTTTCGATGAAATTTTGAATTTTTTGATGTAGTCACGAATTAAGGCCCATTTCCCTCTAAGACGCATAGTTTAGGAGATACAGCCATTTTAAGTTTTCCAAGTGAAATTTCGATATGTAATGGACTTTCGATGAATTTTCGAAATTTTTTAATGTAGTCTCAAATTAAGGCCCATTTCCCTCTAAGACGCATAGTTTAGGAGATACAGCCATTTTAAGTTTTCCAGGTGAAATTTCGATATGTAATGGACTTTTGATGAAATTTCGAATTTTTTGATGTAGTCACGAATTAAGGTCCATTTCCCTCTAAGACGCATAGTTTAGGAGATACAGCCATTTTAAGTTTTCCAAGTGAAATTTCGATATGTAATGGACTTTTGATGATATTTCGAATTTTTTGATGTAGTCACGAATTAAGGTCCATTTCCCTCTAAGACGCATAGTTTAGGAGATACAGCCATTTTAAGTTTTCCAAGTGAAATTTCGATATCTAAGGAATTTTCGATGAAATTTTGATTTTTTTGATGTAGTCACGAATTAAGGCCCATTTCCCTCTAGGACGCATAGTTTAGGAGATACAGCCATTTTAAGTTTTCCAAGTGAAATTTCGATATCTAAGAGATTTTCGATGAAATTTGGAATTTTTTGATGTAGTCACGAATTAAGGTCCATTTTCCTGTAGGACGCATAGTTTAGGAGATACAGCCATTTTAAATTTTTCAAGTGAAATTTCAGTATCTATAGGACTTTTGATGAAATTTTGAATTTTTTGATGTAGTCACGAATTAAGGCCCATTTCCCTCTAAGACGCATAGTTTAGGAGATACAGCCATTTTAAGTTTTCCAAGTGAAATTTCGATATGTAAAGGACTTTCGATGAAATTTTGATTTTTTTGATGTAGTCACGAATTAAGGCCCATTTCCCTCTAAGACGCATAGTTTAGGAGATACAGCCATTTTAAGTTTTCCAAGTGAAATTTCGATATGTAATAAACTTTTGATGAAATTTCGAAATTTTTTAATGTAGTCTCAAATTAAGGTCCATTTCCCTCTAGGACGCATAGTTTAGGAGATACAGCCATTTTAAATTTTCCAAGTGAAATTTCAGTATACATATATAGGACTTTTGATGAAATTTTGAATTTTTTGATGTAGTCACGAATTAAGGCCCATTTCCCTCTAGGACGCATAGTTTAGGAGATACAGCCATTTTAAATTTTGCAAGTGAAATTTCGATATCTAAGAGATTTTCGATGAAATTTTGAATTTTTTGATGTAGTCACGAATTAACGTCCATTTCCCTCTAGGACGCATAGTTTAGGAGATACAGCCATTTTAAGTTTTCCAAGTGAAAATTCGATATGTAATGGACTTTCGATGATATTTTGAATTTTTTGATGTAGTCACGAATTAAGGCCCATTTCACTCTAGGACGCATAGTTTAGGAGATACAGCCATTTTAAATTTGGCAAGTGAAAGATACAGGAGATACAGCCATTTTAAATTTTCCAAGTGAAATTTCAGTATACATATATAGGACTTTTGATGAAATTTTGAATTTTTTGATGTAGTCACGAATTAAGGCCCATTTCCCTCTAGGACGCATAGTTTAGGAGATACAGCCATTTTAAGTTTTCCAAGTGAAATTTCGATATGTAAAGGACTTTCGATGAAATTTTGAATTTTTTGATGTAGTCACGAATTAAGGCCCATTTCCCTCTAAGACGCATAGTTTAGGAGATACAGCCATTTTAAGTTTTCCAAGTGAAATTTCGATATGTAATGGACTTTCGAAGAAATTTCGAAATTTTTTAATGTAGTCTAAAATTAAGGCCCATTTCCCTCTAAGACGCATAGTTTAGGGGATACAGCCATTTTAAGTTTTCCAAGTGAAATTTCGATATGTAATGGACTTTTGATGAAATTTCGAATTTTTTGATGTAGTCACGAATTAAGGTCCATTTCCCTCTAAGACGCATAGTTTAGGAGATACAGCCATTTTTTATTTATTTATTTATTTGTTTATTAGTCAATGGAACAAATATCCTTACAGACTAAGATGACTTCCGTAACAAATGTTTAAATAGTAATGTATGATAATAAAGAGGTGCATACTACAAAAATATATAATATAAAATGGATCTAAAAATTTCTTTTGATGTGCTAAAATCAATACATGGTTTTGACTCCCTTTGAAGCCTGTTGTTGATAAAATTTAAATTCAAAAAAGTTCGTGTTAAAGGCCCATTTCTCGCATAGTTGGTGCGGTGGAACGGTATGTCAAACAAATTTACAACTCGTAAGCTTCTTGGAGGAACAAATGTTGGAACTAAAGACAACAAATCCGGTGAATCAATATTATTATTAAGCAAGTCAAATATGAAGCAAGCCGATTGATATTTTCTACGAGATTCTAAGGATTGCAAGCCAAGTAACAAAAATCTAGATCTATATGGAGGCATCTGAGCAGGAAATAAGTTTTTAAGGGCAAACTTTGTAAAGTTTTTTGAATTCTCTCAATGCGAACAATGTGAGCACTACATTGAGGATCCCAAACAATTGAAGCGTATTCCAGTTTAGACCTAACAAATGCCGTATAAATTAATTTTGCGGTATTAGGATCAGAAAATTCCGCACAATTTCTTTTGATAAATGCAAGAACCTTGTAGGCCTCAGGAATAATGTGGTCTATATGTGGAATAAATGATAGTGATGTATCAAATATAATGCCTAGATCACGAATGGAAGTTAGCTTAGTAAGATTGTGGCTGCCAATTTTGAAGGTTGGTTGAATGGGATTAAGTGATCTAAAATAAGAAACGTGAAAACATTTTGAAAGGTTCAAAAAAAGCTTATTGATGTTGCACCACATGACTAAGTTATCTAAATCAACTTGCAAATTATTTATATCTTGTAGAGACTCAATTTTAGTAAAAAATTTCAAGTCATCAGCATACAAAAGAAAATTGGAATGCGAAAAACATGAAGAGATGTCATTGATAAATAAGTTAAAAAGAAGTGGGCCAAGGATGCTACCCTGAGGTACTCCCGATGTCTGAAAATATGGCTGAGACACGTATCCTTCAACTTTAACTTTACACACTCTGTTAGTTAGATATGAATGAATCCATTTTAGAAAATTTGAATGCAAACCTAGATTCTGTAACTTAGCAAGTAAAATACTATGCGAAACTTTATCAAAAGCTTTGCTTAAGTCAGTGTAAATAACTTCTACTTGTTTACCTCGCTCGAGGGCGGTCATACAGTAATCTGTAAATAATGTTAAATTCGATGTGGTAGATCTACCCGAAAAAAACCCATGCTGGTAAGGAGAGATAGTAGACTTGCAAAGAAAAAATAATTTTTTGAAAATGATATTTTCAAATATTTTCGAAACACACGAAAGTTTTGATATTGGCCTGTAACATGTAACATCATCTTTTCTACCCTCTTTAAATACAGGAGTAATTGATGCTATCTTCCACTTGGCTATAAAAATACCTTTCTTAAGAGATAGGCGAAATATAAAAGTCAAAACGGAAACAATGCTAAAACAGCAACTTTTTAAGAAATAAGCACAAAGACCATCAGCATCACTTTTATAGCTATTTTTGATTGCACCAATAGCTTCAAAAACATCATCCTCACAGATATAAATACTTCCCAAATTTATGGCTGAATAAGAACATGGTAGCGTCATATTACAAGTGGAAGGCTGCTCAAAATTAGATTGGAAAAAATTAGCAAACATGTTTACAACATCATGGCCAGACTGCGAGATGCAACTGTTATATTGAACAGTAGATGGGATATCTGAAGATTTCTTCTTAGACTTCACAACGACCAAAAATGTTTAACATTTACTTTAATTTCATTCTCTTTAGAAAGAATGTATTGTTTATAAAGAAATTTGTTTAAAAATTAAATTCTTTTTGATAATGTAAAAATTTGACTTGCTCTTCCAGATTACCAGATTTAATGAATCGATTATGGAATTTATTGCGCAGATTTTTTAGTTTTTTTAGGCCTTTAGTATACCATGGAAGCTTATAGGGCTTTTTCTTCTTTAGAGGAACATTCAATTTAAGAATGTCTAAAACCTTTGCCAGAAAAATATCATAACAATTGGATGGTTCACACGTAGGGAAACATCGATACCCAATTTATAGATGAAAGCATCGAATTTAGCACATCAAAGTTACATGCGTTGTAATTAAAATTGAAACACTCAGAAGTATCATTAGGGATGTACATAAAACATTCCATTTCTAAAATTGTAGGAACATGATGAACACTTGGAGGAGATACTGGAATCAAACATTCATATATTTTGAAATTGCAGTCTGCGTGATACAAAAATTAAATCAAGAAATCGACGCATTTTATTAGCAATATGATTAATTTGAACCAAACCAACGCTCAATAACGCATCGATAAAATTAACTTCAAACCCTTTATTAACATTACTAGGCGTTAAAAAATAATTGTCGTTCATCATGGTCCAACAAATACTTGATAAATTAAAATCTCCCATTACACATAAATTAGTATCAGAACACATATTCTCTTCCAAATTAACAATATTAGAGACATGTTTAGAATAGATATATCATGACTCCCAGGAGGTATATACGATAGAGATATTAACAGTTTTTGATTAAATCCAATTACATATAGTGCAATTTGATCCAAAAGACCATCATCATCATCAATTTACATAAATAGGATTTATATTTAGATTTTACAGCAATAAGAACACCCCCACCCCGGGATAATCCTGTACGATAAGCATTTCTATCCTTCCGATATACATTAAACAAATTCATGTCGAAAAATTCGCATCATAAAAGTCGAATTAAGCCAGGTCTCAACAATGAGAATTTAAATCAAAGTCACATTGGGACGTAAAATTCATGATTTCATTGGCCTTTGTGCGAATACCTGACATATTTTGATAAAACACTTTTAGATTATGTGCAGCATCTACTACTGAACTAAGGTTGTATTTCCCCTTTTTTGAAAATTTTTAAACGGACGTACCCTGATATCGGTAGGCCACATTTAGAGTTAAAAATATCATTATAAAAACTAGATACTACACCCAGCTTAAAATTAACACTTTTTAATTCACTTAAATTAGCGTCTTTCTTTACTAATTTATAGCATTCAATATTAGCTTTATCAATGTTGGAGTTGGCAGCAATATAATTGATAATTTGATCGCATGAAACAGTTGGCTTAAACTTTGATATATGAATCCATTTCTTGGTCGCCACCACTTCCAAATCATTAGGTACATTATTTTCACCGAATATGACTTTGCCCCCTTTTCGTCTACGCCTTTGAACAGTTTCCCAACCCATACTTGCTTGATGGTTTGGTTCGAACATTTCATTCCTATTGTTACTGCATTAACATCATTTGTACTCACTGACGAAACCGATGGTGCATATGAAACAACATGTTGCGAGCTCGGCTTGTTCATGGATTGTGCACCTTGTAGATGTAACTGGTATAATAAGACTTTGGACAGTACCAACAACATCGCTACCACTGGTCTCAGAATAATGATTTGCATTTTGTTGATGAACTTCTTTGCTTGGAGGTTTGTTGTTTTTCTCCACTGTTTTTTTTATCTCTCGCACTTCAGCACATAAAGATGAGTTTATTAAGACTTTTAGCTCTCTCACTTCCACTGGTCAAAGAGGCAATGCGAGCAACCAATCAGAAGAAACTGATAGGCAGTCATTGCAATTAAATACAATATTTGAATTTTTAACAAATAATTCGCCAATATTAGTATCGACGTTGGCACAAAAGAAGTGTAGCTTAGCTCTGCAAATGTGGCATGCTATGAACTTCCCGTTCAAAGCCTTGAAGCACTTCGCACAAAGAGTATTTGGAGGGAGATCCATTAGAAACACGTCAGATGTAAAGAAGCTCAACTGACT